>NW_026453699.1:0-164838 GCF_943734755.1 Anopheles moucheti
GAATGTGTTACCATGCAAAAACTGTCTATTTCAACTAAATTCGTCCATCCGATACGAACTTTGTACTTTGCTATGTAGTTCTACCAGGAATGTGTTACCATGCAAAAACTGTCTATTTCAACTAATTTTGTCCATCCGATACGAACTTTGTACTTTGCTATGTAGTTCTACCAGGAATGTGTTACCATGCAAAAACTGTCTATTTCAACTAAATTCGTCCATCCGATACGAACTTTGTACTTTGCTATGTAGTTCTACCAGGAATGTGTTACCATGCAAAAACTGTCTATTTCAACTAATTTTGTCCATCCGATACGAACTTTGTACTTTGCTATGTAGTTCTACCAGGAATGTGTTACCATGCAAAAACTGTCTATTTCAACTAAATTCGTCCATCCGATACGAACTTTGTACTTTGCTATGTAGTTCTACCAGGAATGTGTTACCATGCAAAAACTGTCTATTTCAACTAATTTTGTCCATCCGATACGAACTTTGTACTTTGCTATGTAGTTCTACCAGGAATGTGTTACCATGCAAAAACTGTCTATTTCAACTAATTTCGTCCATCCGATACGAACTTTGTACTTTGCTATGTAGTTCTACCAGGAGTGTGTTACCAATGCAAAAACTGTCTATTTCAACTAAATTCGTCCATCCGATACGAACTTTGTACTTTGCTATGACGTTCCACCAGGAATGTGTTACCATGCATAAACTGTCTATTTCAACTAATTTCGTCCATCCGATACGAACTTTGTACTTTGCTATGACGTTCCACCAGGAATGTGTTACCATGCAAAAACTGTCTATTTCAACTAAATTCGTCCATCCGATACGAACTTTGTACTTTGCTATGTAGTTCTACCAGGAATGTGTTACCATGCAAAAACTGTCTATTTCAACTAATTTTGTCCATCCGATACGAACTTTGTACTTTGCTATGTAGTTCTACCAGGAATGTGTTACCATGCAAAAACTGTCTATTTCAACTAAATTCGTCCATCCGATACGAACTTTGTACTTTGCTATGTAGTTCTACCAGGAATGTGTTACCATGCAAAAACTGTCTATTTCAACTAATTTTGTCCATCCGATACGAACTTTGTACTTTGCTATGTAGTTCTACCAGGAATGTGTTACCATGCAAAAACTGTCTATTTCAACTAATTTCGTCCATCCGATACGAACTTTGTACTTTGCTATGTAGTTCTACCAGGAGTGTGTTACCATGCAAAAACTGTCTATTTCAACTAATTTCGTCCATCCGATACGAACTTTGTACTTTGCTATAAAGTTCCACCAGGAATGTGTTACCATGCAAAAACTGTCTATTTAAACTAATTTCGTCCATCCGATACGAACTTTGTACTTTGCTATGTAGTTCTACCAGGAATGTGTTACCATGCAAAAACTGTCTATTTCAACTAATTTTGTCCATCCGATACGAACTTTGTACTTTGCTATGAAGTTCCACCAGGAATGTGTTACCATGCAAAAACTGTCTATTTCAACTAATTTCGTCCATCCGATACGAACTTTGTACTTTGCTATGTAGTTCTACCAGGAATGTGTTACCATGCAAAAACTGTCTATTTCAACTAATTTCGTCCATCCGATACGAACTTTGTACTTTGCTATGTAGTTCTACCAGGAGTGAGTTACCAAGCAAAAACTGTCTATTTCAACTAATTTCGTCCATCCGATACGAACTTTGTACTTTGCTATGTAGTTCTACCAGGAGTGTGTTACCATGCAAAAACTGTCTATTTCAACTAATTTTGTCCATCAGATACGAACTTTGTACTTTGCTATGTAGTTCTACCAGGAATGTGTTACCATGCAAAAACTGTCTATTTCAACTAATTTCGTCCATCCGATACGAACTTTGTACTTTGCTATGACGTTCCACCAGGAATGTGTTACCATGCATAAACTGTCTATTTCAACTAATTTCGTCCATCCGATACGAACTTTGTACTTTGCTATGTAGTTCTACCAGGAATGTGTTACCATGCAAAAACTGTCTATTTCAACTAATTTCGTCCATCCGATACGAACTTTGTACTTTGCTATGTAGTTCTACCAGGAATGTGTTACCATGCAAAACCTGTCTATTTCAACTTAATTCGTCCATCCGGTACGAACTTTGTACTTTGCTATGTAGTTCTACCAGGAATGTGTTACCATGCAAAAACTGTCTATTTCAACTAATTTTGTCCATCCGATACGAACTTTGTACTTTGCTATGACGTTCTACCAGGAATGTGTTACCATGCAAAAACTGTCTATTTCAACTAACTTCGTCCATCCGATACGAACTTTGTACTTTGCTATGTAGTTCTACCAGGAATGTGTTACCATGCAAAAACTGTCTATTTCAACTAATTTTGTCCATCCGATACGAACTTTGTACTTTGCTATGAAGTTCCACCAGGAATGTGTTACCATGCAAAAACTGTCTATTTCAACTAATTTCGTCCATCCGATACGAACTTTGTACTTTGCTATGACGTTCCACCAGGAATGTGTTACCATGCAAAAACTGTCTATTTCAACTAAATTCGTCCATCCGATACGAACTTTGTACTTTGCTATGTAGTTCTACCAGGAGTGTGTTACCATGCAAAAACTGTCTATTTCAACTAATTTTGTCCATCAGATACGAACTTTGTACTTTGCTATGTAGTTCTACCAGGAATGTGTTACCATGCAAAAACTGTCTATTTCAACTAATTTCGTCCATCCGATACGAACTTTGTACTTTGCTATGACGTTCCACCAGGAATGTGTTACCATGCATAAACTGTCTATTTCAACTAATTTCGTCCATCCGATACGAACTTTGTACTTTGCTATGTAGTTCTACCAGGAATGTGTTACCATGCAAAAACTGTCTATTTCAACTAATTTCGTCCATCCGATACGAACTTTGTACTTTGCTATGTAGTTCTACCAGGAATGTGTTACCATGCAAAACCTGTCTATTTCAACTTAATTCGTCCATCCGGTACGAACTTTGTACTTTGCTATGTAGTTCTACCAGGAATGTGTTACCATGCAAAAACTGTCTATTTCAACTAATTTTGTCCATCCGATACGAACTTTGTACTTTGCTATGACGTTCTACCAGGAATGTGTTACCATGCAAAAACTGTCTATTTCAACTAACTTCGTCCATCCGATACGAACTTTGTACTTTGCTATGTAGTTCTACCAGGAATGTGTTACCATGCAAAAACTGTCTATTTCAACTAATTTTGTCCATCCGATACGAACTTTGTACTTTGCTATGAAGTTCCACCAGGAATGTGTTACCATGCAAAAACTGTCTATTTCAACTAATTTCGTCCATCCGATACGAACTTTGTACTTTGCTATGACGTTCCACCAGGAATGTGTTACCATGCAAAAACTGTCTATTTCAACTAAATTCGTCCATCCGATACGAACTTTGTACTTTGCTATGTAGTTCTACCAGGAATGTGTTACCATGCAAAAACTGTCAATTTCAACTAATTTTGTCCATCCGATACGAACTTTGTACTTTGCTATGTAGTTCTACCAGGAATGTGTTACCATGCAAAAACTGTCTATTTCAACTAAATTCGTCCATCCGATACGAACTTTGTACTTTGCTATGTAGTTCTACCAGGAATGTGTTACCATGCAAAAACTGTCTATTTCAACTAATTTCGTCCATCCGATACGAACTTTGTACTTTGCTATGAAGTTCCACCAGGAATGTGTTACCATGCAAAAACTGTCTATTTAAACTAATTTCGTCCATCCGATACGAACTTTGTACTTTGCTATGTAGTTCTACCAGGAATGTGTTACCATGCAAAAACTGTCTATTTCAACTAATTTCGTCCATCCGATACGAACTTTGTACTTTGCTATGACGTTCCACCAGGAATGTGTTACCATGCAAAAACTGTCTATTTCAACTAAATTCGTCCATCCGATACGAACTTTGTACTTTGCTATGTAGTTCTACCAGGAATGTGTTACCATGCAAAAACTGTCTATTTCAACTAATTTTGTCCATCCGATACGAACTTTGTACTTTGCTATGAAGTTCCACCAGGAATGTGTTACCATGCAAAAACTGTCTATTTCAACCGAATTCGTCCATCCGATACGAACTTTGTACTTTGCTATGTAGTTCTACCAGGAATGTGTTACCATGCAAAAACTGTCTATTTCAACCGAATTCGTCCATCCGATACGAACTTTGTACTTTGCTATGTAGTTCTACCAGGAATGTGTTACCATGCATAAACTGTCTATTTCAACTAATTTCGTCCATCCGATACGAACTTTGTACTTTGCTATGACGTTCCACCAGGAATGTGTTACCATGCAAAAACTGTCTATTTCAACTAATTTCGTCCATCCGATACGAACTTTGTACTTTGCTATGACGTTCCACCAGGAATGTGTTACCATGCAAAAACTGTCTATTTCAACTAATTTTGTCCATCCGATACGAACTTTGTACTTTGCTATGAAGTTCCACCAGGAATGTGTTACCATGCAAAAACTGTCTATTTCAACTAATTTCGTCCATCCGATACGAACTTTGTACTTTGCTATGTAGTTCTACCAGGAATGTGTTACCATGCAAAAACTGTCTATTTCAACTAATTTCGTCCATCCGATACGAACTTTGTACTTTGCTATGTAGTTCTACCAGGAATGTGTTACCATGCATAAACTGTCTATTTCAACTAATTTCGTCCATCCGATACGAACTTTGTACTTTGCTATGACGTTCCACCAGGAATGTGTTACCATGCATAAACTGTCTATTTCAACTAATTTCGTCCATCCGATACGAACTTTGTACTTTGCTATGACGTTCCACCAGGAATGTGTTACCATGCAAAAACTGTCTATTTCAACTAATTTTGTCCATCCGATACGAACTTTGTACTTTGCTATGAAGTTCCACCAGGAATGTGTTACCATGCATAAACTGTCTATTTCAACTAATTTCGTCCATCCGATACGAACTTTGTACTTTGCTATGACGTTCCACCAGGAATGTGTTACCATGCAAAAACTGTCTATTTCAACTAATTTTGTCCATCCGATACGAACTTTGTACTTTGCTATGTAGTTCTACCAGGAATGTGTTACCATGCAAAAACTGTCTATTTCAACTAATTTCGTCCATCCGATACGAACTTTGTACTTTGCTATGTGGTTCTACCAGGAATGTGTTACCATGCAAAAACTGTCTATTTCAACTAATTTCGTCCATCCGATACGAACTTTGTACTTTGCTATGAAGTTCCACCAGGAATGTGTTACCATGCAAAAACTGTCTATTTAAACTAATTTCGTCCATCCGATACGAACTTTGTACTTTGCTATGTAGTTCTACCAGGAATGTGTTACCATGCAAAAACTGTGTATTTCAACTAATTTCGTCCATCCGATACGAACTTTGTACTTTGCTATGTAGTTCTACCAGGAATGTGTTACCATGCATAAACTGTCTATTTCAACTAATTTCGTCCATCCGATACGAACTTTGTACTTTGCTATGTAGTTCTACCAGGAATGTGTTACCATGCATAAACTGTCTATTTCAACTAATTTCGTCCATCCGATAGAAACTTTGTACTTTGCTATGTAGTTCTACCAGGAATGTGTTACCATGCAAAAACTGTCTATTTCAACTAATTTCGTCCATCCGATACGAACTTTGTACTTTGCTATGACGTTCCACCAGGAATGTGTTAACATGCATAAACTGTCTATTTCAACTAATTTCGTCCATCCGATACGAACTTTGTACTTTGCTATGACGTTCCACCAGGAATGTGTTACCATGCAAAAACTGTCTATTTAAACTAATTTCGTCCATCCGATACGAACTTTGTACTTTGCTATGAAGTTCCACCAGGAATGTGTTACCATGCAAAAACTGTCTATTTCAACCGAATTCGTCCATCCGATACGAACTTTGTACTTTGCTATGTAGTTCTACCAGGAATGTGTTACCATGCATAAACTGTCTATTTCAACTAATTTCGTCCATCCGATAGAAACTTTGTACTTTGCTATGTAGTTCTACCAGGAATGTGTTACCATGCATAAACTGTCTATTTCAACTAATTTCGTCCATCCGATACGAACTTTGTACTTTGCTATGACGTTCCACCAGGAATGTGTTAACATGCATAAACTGTCTATTTCAACTAATTTCGTCCATCCGATACGAACTTTGTACTTTGCTATGACGTTCCACCAGGAATGTGTTACCATGCAAAAACTGTCTATTTAAACTAATTTCGTCCATCCGATACGAACTTTGTACTTTGCTATGTAGTTCTACCAGAAATGTGTTACCATGCAAAAACTGTGTATTTCAACTAATTTCGTCCATCCGATACGAACTTTGTACTTTGCTATGTAGTTCTACCAGGAATGTGTTACCATGCAAAAACTGTCTATTTCAACTAATTTTGTCCATCCGATACGAACTTTGTACTTTGCTATGAAGTTCCACCAGGAATGTGTTACCATGCAAAAACTGTCTATTTCAACCGAATTCGTCCATCCGATACGAACTTTGTACTTTGCTATGTAGTTCTACCAGGAATGTGTTACCATGCATAAACTGTCTATTTCAACTAATTTCGTCCATCCGATACGAACTTTGTACTTTGCTATGACGTTCCACCAGGAATGTGTTACCATGCAAAAACTGTCTTTTTCAACTAAATTCGTCCATCCGATACGAACTTTGTACTTTGCTATGTAGTTCTACCAGGAATGTGTTACCATGCATAAACTGTCTATTTCAACTAATTTTGTCCATCCGATACGAACTTTGTACTTTGCTATGAAGTACCACCAGGAATGTGTTACCATGCAAAAACTGTCTATTTAAACTAATTTCGTCCATCCGATACGAACTTTGTACTTTGCTATGTGGTTCTACCAGGAATGTGTTACCATGCAAAAACTGTCTATTTCAACTAATTTTGTCCATCCGATACGAACTTTGTACTTTGCTATGTAGTTCTACCAGGAATGTGTTACCATGCAAAAACTGTCTATTTCAACTAATTTCGTCCATCCGATACGAACTTTGTACTTTGCTATGTAGTTCTACCAGGAGTGTGTTACCATGCAAAAACTGTCTATTTCAACTAATTTCGTCCATCCGATACGAACTTTGTACTTTGCTATGAAGTTCCACCAGGAATGTGTTACCATGCAAAAACTGTCTATTTAAACTAATTTCGTCCATCCGATACGAACTTTGTACTTTGCTATGTAGTTCTACCAGGAATGTGTTACCATGCAAAAACTGTCTATTTCAACTAATTTTGTCCATCCGATACGAACTTTGTACTTTGCTATGTAGTTCTACCAGGAATGTGTTACCATGCAAAAACTATCTATTTCAACTAATTTTGTCCATCCGATACGAACTTTGTACTTTGCTATGAAGTTCCACCAGGAATGTGTTACCATGCAAAAACTGTCTATTTCAACCGAATTCGTCCATCCGATACGAACTTTGTACTTTGCTATGTAGTTCTACCAGGAATGTGTTACCATGCAAAAACTGTCTATTTCAACTAAATTCGTCCATCCGATACGAACTTTGTACTTTGCTATGACGTTCCACCAGGAATGTGTTACCATGCATAAACTGTCTATTTCAACTAATTTCGTCCATCCGATAGAAACTTTGTACTTTGCTATGTAGTTCTACCAGGAATGTGTTACCATGCAAAAACTGTCTATTTCAACTAATTTCGTCCATCCGATACGAACTTTGTACTTTGCTATGTAGTTCTACCAGGAATGTGTTACCATGCAAAACCTGTCTATTTCAACTTAATTCGTCCATCCGATACGAACTTTGTACTTTGCTATGTAGTTCTACCAGGAATGTGTTACCATGCAAAAACTGTCTATTTCAACTAATTTTGTCCATCCGATACGAACTTTGTACTTTGCTATGACGTTCTACCAGGAATGTGTTACCATGCAAAAACTGTCTATTTCAACTAATTTCGTCCATCCGATACGAACTTTGTACTTTGCTATGTAGTTCTACCAGGAATGTGTTACCATGCAAAAACTGTCTATTTCAACTAATTTTGTCCATCCGATACGAACTTTGTACTTTGCTATGAAGTTCCACCAGGAATGTGTTACCATGCATCAACTGTCTATTTCAACTAATTTCGTCCATCCGATACGAACTTTGTACTTTGCTATGACGTTCCACCAGGAATGTGTTACCATGCAAAAACTGTCTATTTCAACTAAATTCGTCCATCCGATACGAACTTTGTACTTTGCTATGTAGTTCTACCAGGAATGTGTTACCATGCAAAAACTGTCTATTTCAACTAATTTTGTCCATCCGATACGAACTTTGTACTTTGCTATGTAGTTCTACCAGGAATGTGTTACCATGCAAAAACTGTCTATTTCAACTAAATTCGTCCATCCGATACGAACTTTGTACTTTGCTATGTAGTTCTACCAGGAATGTGTTACCATGCAAAAACTGTCTATTTCAACTAATTTTGTCCATCCGATACGAACTTTGTACTTTGCTATGAAGTTCCACCAGGAATGTGTTACCATGCAAAAACTGTCTATTTCAACTAATTTCGTCCATCCGATACGAACTTTGTACTTTGCTATGTGGTTCTACCAGGAATGTGTTACCATGCAAAAACTGTCTATTTCAACTAAATTCGTCCATCCGATACGAACTTTGTACTTTGCTATGACGTTCCACCAGGAATGTGTTACCATGCATAAACTGTCTATTTCAACTAATTTCGTCCATCCGATAGAAACTTTGTACTTTGCTATGTAGTTCTACCAGGAATGTGTTACCATGCAAAAACTGTCTATTTCAACTAATTTCGTCCATCCGATACGAACTTTGTACTTTGCTATGACGTTCCACCAGGAATGTGTTACCATGCAAAAACTGTCTATTTCAACTAAATTCGTCCATCCGATACGAACTTTGTACTTTGCTATGTAGTTCTACCAGGAATGTGTTACCATGCAAAAACTGTCTATTTCAACTAATTTTGTCCATCCGATACGAACTTTGTACTTTGCTATGTAGTTCTACCAGGAATGTGTTACCATGCAAAAACTGTCTATTTCAACTAAATTCGTCCATCCGATACGAACTTTGTACTTTGCTATGTAGTTCTACCAGGAATGTGTTACCATGCAAAAACTGTCTATTTCAACTAATTTTGTCCATCCGATACGAACTTTGTACTTTGCTATGAAGTTCCACCAGGAATGTGTTACCATGCAAAAACTGTCTATTTCAACTAAATTCGTCCATCCGATACGAACTTTGTACTTTGCTATGACGTTCCACCAGGAATGTGTTACCATGCATAAACTGTCTATTTCAACTAAATTCGTCCATCCGATACGAACTTTGTACTTTGCTATGTAGTTCTACCAGGAATGTGTTACCATGCAAAAACTGTCTATTTCAACTAATTTTGTCCATCCGATACGAACTTTGTACTTTGCTATGAAGTTCCACCAGGAATGTGTTACCATGCAAAAACTGTCTATTTCAACTAATTTCGTCCATCCGATACGAACTTTGTACTTTGCTATGTAGTTCTACCAGGAATGTGTTACCATGCAAAAACTGTCTATTTCAACTAATTTTGTCCATCCGATACGAACTTTGTACTTTGCTATGAAGTTCCACCAGGAATGTGTTACCATGCAAAAACTGTCTATTTCAACTAAATTCGTCCATCCGATACGAACTTTGTACTTTGCTATGACGTTCTACCAGGAATGTGTTACCATGCAAAACCTGTCTATTTCAACTTAATTCGTCCATCCGATACGAACTTTGTACTTTGCTATGTAGTTCTACCAGGAATGTGTTACCATGCAAAAACTGTCTATTTCAACTAAATTCGTCCATCCGATACGAACTTTGTACTTTGCTATGTAGTTCTACCAGGAATGTGTTACCATGCAAAAACTGTCTATTTCAACTAATTTCGTCCATCCGATACGAACTTTGTACTTTGCTATGTAGTTCTACCAGGAATGTGTTACCATGCAAAAACTGTCTATTTCAACTAAATTCGTCCATCCGATACGAACTTTGTACTTTGCTATGTAGTTCTACCAGGAATGTGTTACCATGCAAAAACTGTCTATTTCAACTAAATTCGTCCATCCGATACGAACTTTGTACTTTGCTATGTGGTTCTACCAGGAATGTGTTACCATGCAAAAACTGTCTATTTCAACTAATTTTGTCCATCCGATACGAACTTTGTACTTTGCTATGACGTTCTACCAGGAATGTGTTACCATGCAAAAACTGTCTATTTCAACTAAATTCGTCCATCCGATACGAACTTTGTACTTTGCTATGTAGTTCTACCAGGAATGTGTTACCATGCAAAAACTGTCTATTTCAACTAAATTCGTCCATCCGATACGAACTTTGTACTTTGCTATGTAGTTCTACCAGGAATGTGTTACCATGCAAAAACTGTCTATTTCAACTAAATTCGTCCATCCGATACGAACTTTGTACTTTGCTATGTAGTTCTACCAGGAATGTGTTACCATGCAAAAACTGTCTATTTCAACTAAATTCGTCCATCCGATACGAACTTTGTACTTTGCTATGACGTTCCACCAGGAATGTGTTACCATGCATAAACTGTCTATTTCAACTAATTTCGTCCATCCGATAGAAACTTTGTACTTTGCTATGTAGTTCTACCAGGAATGTGTTACCATGCAAAAACTGTCTATTTCAACTAATTTCGTCCATCCGATACGAACTTTGTACTTTGCTATGTAGTTCTACCAGGAATGTGTTACCATGCAAAACCTGTCTATTTCAACTTAATTCGTCCATCCGATACGAACTTTGTACTTTGCTATGTAGTTCTACCAGGAATGTGTTACCATGCAAAAACTGTCTATTTCAACTAATTTTGTCCATCCGATACGAACTTTGTACTTTGCTATGACGTTCTACCAGGAATGTGTTACCATGCAAAAACTGTCTATTTCAACTAAATTCGTCCATCCGATACGATCTTTGTACTTTGCTATGTAGTTCTACCAGGAATGTGTTACCATGCAAAAACTGTCTATTTCAACTAATTTTGTCCATCCGATACGAACTTTGTACTTTGCTATGAAGTTCCACCAGGAATGTGTTACCATGCAAAAACTGTCTATTTAAACTAATTTCGTCCATCCGATACGAACTTTGTACTTTGCTATGTAGTTCTACCAGGAATGTGTTACCATGCAAAAACTGTCTATTTCAACTAATTTTGTCCATCCGATACGAACTTTGTACTTTGCTATGAAGTTCCACCAGGAATGTGTTACCATGCAAAAACTGTCTATTTCAACTAATTTCGTCCATCCGATACGAACTTTGTACTTTGCTATGACGTTCCACCAGGAATGTGTTACCATGCAAAAACTGTCTATTTTAACTAAATTCGTCCATCCGATACGAACTTTGTACTTTGCTATGTAGTTCTACCAGGAATGTGTTACCATGCAAAAACTGTCTATTTCAACTAATTTTGTCCATCCGATACGAACTTTGTACTTTGCTATGTAGTTCTACCAGGAATGTGTTACCATGCAAAAACTGTCTATTTCAACTAAATTCGTCCATCCGATACGAACTTTGTACTTTGCTATGTAGTTCTACCAGGAGTGTGTTACCATGCAAAAACTGTCTATTTCAACTAATTTCGTCCATCCGATACGAACTTTGTACTTTGCTATGTAGTTCTACCAGGAATGTGTTACCATGCAAAAACTGTCTATTTCAACTAATTTTGTCCATCCGATACGAACTTTGTACTTTGCTATGAAGTTCCACCAGGAATGTGTTACCATGCATCAACTGTCTATTTCAACTAATTTCGTCCATCCGATACGAACTTTGTACTTTGCTATGACGTTCCACCAGGAATGTGTTACCATGCAAAAACTGTCTATTTCAACTAAATTCGTCCATCCGATACGAACTTTGTACTTTGCTATGTAGTTCTACCAGGAATGTGTTACCATGCAAAAACTGTCTATTTCAACTAATTTTGTCCATCCGATACGAACTTTGTACTTTGCTATGTAGTTCTACCAGGAATGTGTTACCATGCAAAAACTGTCTATTTCAACTAAATTCGTCCATCCGATACGAACTTTGTACTTTGCTATGTAGTTCTACCAGGAATGTGTTACCATGCAAAAACTGTCTATTTCAACTAATTTTGTCCATCCGATACGAACTTTGTACTTTGCTATGAAGTTCCACCAGGAATGTGTTACCATGCATCAACTGTCTATTTCAACTAATTTCGTCCATTCGATACGAACTTTGTACTTTGCTATGACGTTCCACCAGGAATGTGTTACCATGCAAAAACTGTCTATTTCAACTAATTTCGTCCATCCGATACGAACTTTGTACTTTGCTATGTAGTTCTACCAGGAATGTGTTACCATGCAAAAACTGTCTATTTTAACTAAATTCGTCCATCCGATACGAATTTTGTACTTTGCTATGTAGTTCTACCAGGAATGTGTTACCATGCAAAAACTGTCTATTTCAACTAATTTCGTCCATCCGATACGAACTTTGTACTTTGCTATGTAGTTCTACCAGGAATGAGTTACCATGCAAAAACTGTCTATTTCAACTTATTTCGTCCATCCGATACGAACTTTGTACTTTGCTATGTAGTTCTACCAGGAATGTGTTACCATGCAAAAACTGTCTATTTCAACTAATTTCGTCCATCCGATACGAACTTTGTACTTTGCTATGTAGTTCTACCAGGAATGTGTTACCATGCAAAAACTGTCTAATTCAACTAATTTCGTCCATCCGATACGAACTTTGTACTTTGCTATCTAGTTCTACCAGGAATGTGTTACCATGCAAAAACTGTCTATTTCAACTAATTTTGTCCATCAGATACGAACTGTGTACTTTGCTATGTAGTTCTACCAGGAGTGTGTCACCATGCAAAAACTGTCTTTTTCAACTAATTTCGTCCATCCAAAACGAACTTTGTACTTTGCTATGTAGTTCTACCAGGAATGTGTTACCATGCAAAAACTGTCTATTTCAACTAATTTCGTCCATCCGATACGAACTTTGTACTTTGCTATGTAGTTCTACCAGGAATGTGTTACCATGCAAAAACTGTCTATTTCAACTAATTTCGTCCATCCGATACGAACTTTGTACTTTGCTATGTAGTTCTACCAGGAGTGTGTTACCATGCAAAAACTGTCTATTTCAACTAATTTCGTCCATCCGATACGAACTTTGTACTTTGCTATCTAGTTCTACCAGGAATGTGTTACCATGCAAAAACTGTCTATTTCAACTAATTTTGTCCATCAGATACGAACTGTGTACTTTGCTATGTAGTTCTACCAGGAGTGTGTCACCATGCAAAAACTGTCTTTTTCAACTAATTTCGTCCATCCAAAACGAACTTTGTACTTTGCTATGTAGTTCTACCAGGAATGTGTTACCATGCAAAAACTGTCTATTTCAACTAATTTCGTCCATCCGATACGAACTTTGTACTTTGCTATGTAGTTCTACCAGGAATGTGTTACCATGCAAAAACTGTCTATTTCAACTAATTTCGTCCATCCGATACGAACTTTGTACTTTGCTATGTAGTTCTACCAGGAATGTGTTACCATGCAAGAACTGTCTATTTCAACTAATTTCGTCCATCCGATACGAACTTTGTACTTTGCTATGTAGTTCTACCAGGAATGAGTTACCATGCAAAAACTGTCTATTTCAACTAATTTCGTCCATCCGATACGAACTTTGTACTTTGCTATGTAGTTCTACCAGGAGTGTGTTACCATGCAAAAACTGTCTATTTCAACTAATTTTGTCCATCAGATACAGACTTTGTACTTTGCTATGTAGTTCTACCAGGAGTATTTTACCATGCAAAAACTGTCTATTTCAACTAATTTTGTCCATCCGATACGAACTTTGTACTTTGCTATGTAGTTCTAACAGGAATGTGTTACCATGCAAAAACTGTCTATTTCAACTAATTTTGTCCATCCAAAACGAACTTTGTACTTTGCTATGTAGTTCTACCAGGAGTGTGTTACCATGCAAAAACTGTCTATTTCAACTAATTTCGTCCATCCGATACGAACTTTGTACTTTGCTATCTAGTTCTACCAGGAATGTGTTACCATGCAAAAACTGTCTATTTCAACTAATTTTGTCCATCAGATACGAACTGTGTACTTTGCTATGTAGTTCTACCAGGAGTGTGTTACCATGCAAAAACTGTCTTTTTCAACTAATTTCGTCCATCCAAAACGAACTTTGTACTTTGCTATGTAGTTCTACCAGGAATGTGTTACCATGCAAAAACTGTCTATTTCAACTAATTTCGTCCATCCGATACGAACTTTGTACTTTGCTATGTAGTTCTACCAGGAATGTGTTACCATGCAAAAACTGTCTATTTCAACTAATTTCGTCCATCCGATACGAACTTTGTACTTTGCTATGTAGTTCTACCAGGAGTGTGTTACCATGCAAAAACTGTCTATTTCAACTAATTTCGTCCATCCGATACGAACTTTGTACTTTGCTATGTAGTTCTACCAGGAATGTGTTACCATGCAAAAACTGTCTATTTCAACTAATTTCGTCCATCCGATACGAACTTTGTACTTTGCTATGTAGTTCTACCAGGAATGTGTTACCATGCAAAAACTGTCTATTTCAACTAATTTCGTCCATCCGATACGAACTTTGTACTTTGCTATGTAGTTCTACCAGGAATGTGTTACCATGCAAGAACTGTCTATTTCAACTAATTTCGTCCATCCGATACGAACTTTGTACTTTGCTATGTAGTTCTACCAGGAATGAGTTACCATGCAAAAACTGTCTATTTCAACTAATTTCGTCCATCCGATACGAACTTTGTACTTTGCTATGTAGTTCTACCAGGAGTGTGTTACCATGCAAAAACTGTCTATTTCAACTAATTTCGTCCATGCGATACGAACTTTGTACTTTGCTATCTAGTTCTACCAGGAATGTGTTACCATGCAAAAACTGTCTATTTCAACTGATTTTGTCCATCCGATACGAACTTTGTACTTTGCTATGTAGTTCTACCAGGAATGTGTTACCATGCAAAAACTGTCTATTTCAACTAATTTCGTCCATCCGATACGAACTTTGTACTTTGCTATGTAGTTCTACCAGGAGTGTGTTACCATGCAAAAACTGTCTATTTCAACTAATTTCGTCCATCCGATACGAACTTTGTACTTTGCTATGTAGTTCTACCAGGAGTGTGTTACCATGCAAAAACTGTCTATTTCAACTAATTTCGTCCATCCGATACGAACTTTGTACTTTGCTATGTAGTTCTACCAGGAGTGTGTTACCATGCAAAAACTGTCTATTTCAACTAATTTCGTCTATCCGATACGAACTTTGCACTTTGCTATGTAGTTCTACCAGGAGTGTGTTACCATGCAAAAACTGTCTATTTTAACTAAATTCGTCCATCCAATATGAACTTTGTACTTTGCTATGTAGTTCTACCAGGAATGAGTTACCATGCAAAAACTGTCTATTTCAACTAATTTCGTCCATCCGATACGAACTTTGTACTTTGATATGTAGTTCTACCAGGAATGTGTTACCATGCAAAAACTGTCTATTTCAACTAATTTCGTCCATCCGATACGAACTTTGTACTTTGATATGTAGTTCTACCAGGAGTGTGTTACCATGCAAAAACTGTCTATTTGATCTAATTTTGTCCATCCGATACGAACTTTGTACTTTGCTATGTAGTTCTACCAGGAATGTGTTACCATGCAAAAACTGTCTATTTCAACTAATTTCGTCCATCCGATACGAACTTTGTACTTTGCTATGTAGTTCTACCAGGAATGTGTTACCATGCAAAAACTGTCTATTTCAACTAATTTTGTCCATCCGATACGAACTTTGTACTTTGCTATGTAGTTCTACCAGGAATGTGTTACCATGCAAAAACTGTCTATTTCAACTAATTTTGTCCATCCGATACGAACTTTGTACTTTGCTATGTAGTTCTACCAGGAATGTGTTACCATGCAAAAATTGTCTATTTCAACTAATTTCGTCCATCCGATACGAACTTTGTACTTTGCTATGTAGTTCTACCAGGGGTGTGTTACCATGCAAAAACTGTCTATTTCAACTAATTTCGTCCATCCGATACGAACTTTGTACTTTGCTATGTAGTTCTACCAGGAATGAGTTACCATGCAAAAACTGTCTATTTCAACTAATTTTGTCCATCCGATACGAACTTTGTATTTTGCTATGTAGTTCTACCAGGAATGTGTTACCATGCAAAAACTGTCTATTTCAACTAAATTCGTCCATCCGATACGAACTTTGTATTTTGCTATGTAGTTCTACCAGGAATGTGTTACCATGCAAAAACTGTCTATTTCAACTAATTTTGTCCATCCGATACGAACTTTGTACTTTGCTATGTAGTTCTACCAGGAGTGTGTTACCATGCATAAACTGTCTATTTCAACTAATTTCGTCCATCCGATACGAACTTTGTATTTTGCTATGTAGTTCCACCAGGAATGTGTTACCATGCAAAAACTGTCTATTTCAACTAATTTCGTCCATCCGATACGAACTTTGTACTTTGCTATGTAGTTCTACCAGGAATGTGTTACCATGCAAAAATTGCCTATTTCAACTAATTTCGTCCATCCGATACGAACTTTGTACTTTGCTATGTAGTTCTACCAGGGGTGTGTTACCATGCAAAAACTGTCTATTTCAACTAATTTCGTCCATCCGATACGAACTTTGTACTTTGCTATGTAGTTCTACCAGGAATGTGTTACCATGCAAAAACTGTCTATTTCAACTAATTTTGTCCATCCGATACGAACTTTGTATTTTGCTATGTAGTTCTACCAGGAATGTGTTACCATGCAAAAACTGTCTATTTCAACTAATTTTGTCCATCCGATACGAACTTTGTACTTTGCTATGTAGTTCTACCAGGAGTGTGTTACCATGCAAAAACTGTCTATTTCAACTAATTTTGTCCATCCGATACGAACTTTGTATTTTGCTATGTAGTTCTACCAGGAATGTGTTACCATGCAAAAACTGTCTATTTCAACTAATTTTGTCCATCCGATACGAACTTTGTACTTTGCTATGTAGTTCTACCAGGAGTGTGTTACCATGCAAAAACTGTCTATTTCAACTAATTTTGTCCATCCGATACGAACTTTGTATTTTGCTATGTAGTTCTACCAGGAATGTGTTACCATGCAAAAACTGTCTATTTCAACTAATTTTGTCCATCCGATACGAACTTTGTATTTTGCTATGTAGTTCTACCAGGAATGTGTTACCATGCAAAAACTGTCTATTTCAATTTAATTCATCCATCCGATACGAACTTTGTACTTTGCTATGTAGTTCTACCAGGAGTGTGTTACCATGCAAAAACTGTCTATTTCAACTAATTTCGTCCATCCGATACGAACTTTGTACTTTGCTATGTAGTTCTACCAGGAATGTGTTACCATGCAAAAACTGTCTATTTCAACTAATTTTGTCCATCCGATACGAACTTTGTATTTTGCTATGTAGTTCTACCAGGAATGTGTTACCATGCAAAAACTGTCTATTTCAACTAATTTTGTCCATCCGATACGAACTTTGTACTTTGCTATGTAGTTCTACCAGGAATGTGTTACCATGCAAAAACTGTCTATTTCAACTAATTTTGTCCATCCGATACGAACTTTGTATTTTGCTATGTAGTTCTACCAGGAATGTGTTACCATGCAAAAACTGTCTATTTCAACTAATTTCGTCCATCCAATACGAACTTTGTACTTTGCTATGTAGTTCTACCAGGAGTGTGTTACCATGCAAAAACTGTCTATTTCAACTAATTTTGTCCATCCGATACGAACTTTGTATTTTGCTATGTAGTTCTACCAGGAATGTGTTACCATGCAAAAACTGTCTATTTCAACTAATTTCGTCCATCCGATACGAACTTTGTATTTTGCTATGTAGTTCTACCAGGAGTGTGTTACCATGCAAAAACTGTCTATTTCAACTAATTTTGTCCATCCGATACGAACTTTGTATTTTGCTATGTAGTTCTACCAGGAGTGTGTTACCATGCAAAAACTGTCTATTTCAACTAATTTTGTCCATCCGATACGAACTTTGTATTTTGCTATGTAGTTCTACCAGGAATGTGTTACCATGCAAAAACTGTCTATTTCAATTTAATTCATCCATCCGATACGAACTTTGTACTTTGCTATGTAGTTCTACCAGGAGTGTGTTACCATGCAAAAACTGTCTATTTCAACTAATTTCGTCCATCCGATACGAACTTTGTACTTTGCTATGTAGTTCTACCAGGAATGTGTTACCATGCAAAAACTGTCTATTTCAACTAATTTTGTCCATCCGATACGAACTTTGTATTTTGCTATGTAGTTCTACCAGGAATGTGTTACCATGCAAAAACTGTCTATTTCAACTAATTTTGTCCATCCGATACGAACTTTGTACTTTGCTATGTAGTTCTACCAGGAGTGTGTTACCATGCAAAAATTGTCTATTTCAACTAATTTTGTCCATCCGATACGAACTTTGTATTTTGCTATGTAGTTCTACCAGGAATGTGTTACCATGCAAAAACTGTCTATTTCAACTAATTTTGTCCATCCGATACGAACTTTGTATTTTGCTATGTAGTTATACCAGGAATGTGTTACCATGCAAAAACTGTCTATTTCAACTAATGTTGTCCATCCGATACGAACTTTGTATTTTGCTATGTAGTTCTACCAGGAATGTGTTACCATGCAAAAATTGTCTATTTCAACTAATTTCGTCCATCCGATACGAACTTTGTATTTTGCTATGTAGTTCTACCAGGAATGTGTTACCATGCAAAAACTGTCTATTTCAACTAATTTCGTCCATCCGATACGAACTTTGTACTTTGCTATGTAGTTCTACCATGAGTGTGTTACCATGCAAAAACTGTCTATTTTAACTAATTTCGTCCATCCGATACGAACTTTGTACTTTGCTATGTAGTTCTACCAGGAGTGTGTTACCATGCAAAAACTGTCTATTTCAACTAATTTTGTCCATCCGATACGAACTTTGTACTTTGCTATGTAGTTCTACCAGGAGTGTGTTACCATGCAAAAACTGTCTATTTCAACTAATTTCGTCCATCCGATACGAACTTTGTACTTTGCTATGTAGTTCTACCAGGAATGTGTTAACATGCAAAAATTGTCTATTTCAACTAATTTCGTCCATCCGATACGAACTTTGTATTTTGCTATGTAGTTCTACCAGGAATGTGTTACCATGCAAAAACTGTCTATTTCAACTAATTTTGTCCATCCGATACGAACTTTGTATTTTGCTATGTAGTTCTACCAGGAATGTGTTACCATGCAAAAACTGTCTATTTCAGCTAATTTCGTCCATCCGATACGAACTTTGTACTTTGCTATGTAGTTCTACCAGGAATGTGTTACCATGCAAAAACTGTCTATTTCAACTAATTTCGTCCATCCGATACGAACTTTGTACTTTACTATGCAGTTCTACCAGGAATGTGTTACCATGCAAAAACTGTCTATTTCAACTAATTTCGTCCATCCGATACGAACTTTGTACTTTGATATGTAGTTCTACCAGGAATGTGTTACCATGCAAAAACTGTCTATTTCAACTAATTTTGTCCATCCGATACGAACTTTGTACTTTGCTATGTAGTTCTACCAGGAATGTGTTACCATGCAAAAACTGTCTATTTCAACTAATTTTGTCCATCCGATACGACCTTTGTACTTTGCTATGTAGTTCTACCAGGAATGTGTTACCATGCTAAAACTGTCTATTTCAACTAATTTTGTCCATCCGATACGAACTTTGTACTTTGCTATGTAGTTCTACCAGGAATGTGTTACCATGCAAAAACTGTCTATTTCAACTAATTTTGT
The DNA here is from genome assembly GCF_943734755.1 of Anopheles moucheti. Lineage (NCBI taxonomy): Eukaryota > Metazoa > Arthropoda > Insecta > Diptera > Culicidae > Anopheles > Anopheles moucheti. The sequence continues at coordinate 20,143 of NW_026453699.1, forward strand.
CCATCCGATACGAACTTTGTATTTTGCTATGTAGTTCTACCAGGAATGTGTTACCATGCAAAAACTGTCTATTTCAACTAATTTTGTCCATCCGATACGAACTTTGTACTTTGCTATGTAGTTCTACCAGGAGTGTGTTACCATGCATAAACTGTCTATTTCAACTTATTTTGTCCATCCAATACGAACTTTGTACTTTGCTATGTAGTTCTACCAGGAGTGTGTTACCATGCAAAAACTGTCTATTTCAACTAATTTTGTCCATCCGATACGAACTTTGTATTTTGCTATGTAGTTCTACCAGGAATGTGTTACCATGCAAAAACTGTCTATTTCAACTAATTTCGTCCATCCGATACGAACTTTGTATTTTGCTATGTAGTTCTACCAGGAATGTGTTACCATGCAAAAACTGTCTATTTCAATTTAATTCATCCATCCGATACGAACTTTGTACTTTGCTATGTAGTTCTACCAGGAGTGTGTTACCATGCAAAAACTGTCTATTTCAACTAATTTTGTCCATCCGATACGAACTTTGTATTTTGCTATGTAGTTCTACCAGGAGTGTGTTACCATGCAAAAACTGTCTATTTCAATTTAATTCATCCATCCGATACGAACTTTGTACTTTGCTATGTAGTTCTACCAGGAGTGTGTTACCATGCAAAAACTGTCTATTTCAACTAATTTCGTCCATCCGATACGAACTTTGTACTTTGCTATGTAGTTCTACCAGGAATGTGTTACCATGCAAAAACTGTCTATTTCAACTAATTTCGTCCATCCGATACGAACTTTGTACTTTGCTATGTAGTTCTACCAGGAATGTGTTAACATGCAAAAATTGTCTATTTCAACTAATTTCGTCCATCCGATACGAACTTTGTATTTTGCTATGTAGTTCTACCAGGAATGTGTTACCATGCAAAAACTGTCTATTTCAACTAATTTTGTCCATCCGATACGAACTTTGTATTTTGCTATGTAGTTCTACCAGGAATGTGTTACCATGCAAAAACTGTCTATTTCAGCTAATTTCGTCCATCCGATACGAACTTTGTACTTTGCTATGTAGTTCTACCAGGAATGTGTTACCATGCAAAAACTGTCTATTTCAACTAATTTTGTCCATCCGATACGAACTTTGTACTTTGATATGTAGTTCTACCAGGAATGTGTTACCATGCAAAAACTGTCTATTTCAACTAATTTCGTCCATCCGATACGAACTTTGTACTTTGCTATGTACTTCTACCAGGAATGTGTTACCATGCAAAAACTGTCTATTTCAACTAATTTCGTCCATCCGATACGAACTTTGTACTTTACTATGCAGTTCTACCAGGAATGTGTTACCATGCAAAAACTGTCTATTTCAACTAATTTCGTCCATCCGATACGAACTTTGTACTTTGATATGTAGTTCTACCAGGAATGTGTTACCATGCAAAAACTGTCTATTTCAACTAATTTCGTCCATCCGATACGAATTTTGTACTTTACTATGCAGTTCTACCAGGAATGTGTTACCATGCAAAAACTGTCTATTTCAACTAATTTCGTCCATCCGATACGAACTTTGTACTTTGATATGTAGTTCTACCAGGAGTGTGTTACCATGCAAAAACTGTCTATTTCACCTTATTTAGTCCATCCGATACGAACTTTGTACTTTGCTATGTAGTTCTACCAGAAGTGTGTTACCATGCAAAAACTGTCTATTTCAACTAATTTTGTCCATCCGATACGAACTTTGTACTTTACTATGCAGTTCTACCAGGAATGTGTTACCATGCAAAAACTGTCTATTTCAACTAATTTCGTCCATCCGATACGAACTTTGTACTTTGATATGTAGTTCTACCAGGAATGAGTTACCATGCAAAAACTGTTTATTTCAACTAATTTCGTCCATCCGATACGAACTTTGTACTTTACTATGCAGTTCTACCAGGAATGTGTTACCATGCAAAAACTGTCTATTTCAACTAATTTCGTCCATCCGATACGAACTTTGTACTTTGCTATGTAGTTCTACCAGGAATGTGTTACCATGCAAAAACTGTCTATTTCAACTAATTTCGTCCATCCGATACGAACTTTGTACTTTGCTATGTAGTTCTACCAGGAATGTGTTACCATGCAAAAACTGTCTATTTCAACTAATTTTGTCCATCCGATACGAACTTTGTACTTTGATATGTAGTTCTACCAGGAATGTGTTACCATGCAAAAACTGTCTATTTCAACTAATTTCGTCCATCCGATACGAACTTTGTACTTTACTATGCAGTTCTACCAGGAATGTGTTACCATGCAAAAACTGTCTATTTCAACTAATTTCGTCCATCCGATACGAACTTTGTACTTTACTATGCAGTTCTACCAGGAATGTGTTACCATGCAAAAACTGTCTATTTCAACTAATTTCGTCCATCCGATACGAACTTTGTACTTTGATATGTAGTTCTACCAGGAATGTGTTACCATGCAAAAACTGTCTATTTCAACTAATTTCGTCCATCCGATACGAACTTTGTACTTTGCTATGTAGTTCTACCAGGAATGTGTTACCATGCAAAAACTGTCTATTTCAACTAATTTTGTCCATCCGATACGAACTTTGTACTTTGATATGTAGTTCTACCAGGAATGTGTTACCATGCAAAAACTGTCTATTTCAACTAATTTCGTCCATCCGATACGAACTTTGTACTTTGCTATGTAGTTCTACCAGGAATGTGTTACCATGCAAAAACTGTCTATTTCAACTAATTTTGTCCATCCGATACGAACTTTGTACTTTGATATGTAGTTCTACCAGGAATGTGTTACCATGCAAAAACTGTCTATTTCAACTAATTTCGTCCATCCGATACGAACTTTGTACTTTGCTATGTAGTTCTACCAGGAATGTGTTACCATGCAAAAACTGTCTATTTCAACTAATTTCGTCCATCCGATACGAACTTTGTACTTTGCTATGTAGTTATACCAGGAATGTGTTACCATGCAAAAACTGTCTATTTCAACTAATTTTGTCCATCCGATACGAACTTTGTATTTTGCTATGTAGTTCTACCAGGAATGTGTTACCATGCAAAAACTGTCTATTTCAACTAATTTCGTCCATCCGATACGAACTTTGTACTTTGCTATGTAGTTATACCAGGAATGTGTTACCATGCAAAAACTGTCTATTTCAACTAATTTTGTCCATCCGATACGAACTTTGTATTTTGCTATGTAGTTCTACCAGGAATGTGTTACCATGCAAAAACTGTCTATTTCAACTAATTTCGTCCATCCGATACGAACTTTGTACTTTGCTATGTAGTTCTACCAGGAATGTGTTACCATGCAAAAACTGTCTATTTCAACTAATTTTGTCCATCCGATACGAACTTTGTACTTTGATATGTAGTTCTACCAGGAATGTGTTACCATGCAAAAACTGTCTATTTCAACTAATTTCGTCCATCCGATACGAACTTTGTACTTTGCTATGTAGTTCTACCAGGAATGTGTTACCATGCAAAAACTGTCTATTTCAGCTAATTTCGTCCATCCGATACGAACTTTGTACTTTGCTATGTAGTTATACCAGGAATGTGTTACCATGCAAAAACTGTCTATTTCAACTAATTTTGTCCATCCGATACGAACTTTGTATTTTGCTATGTAGTTCTACCAGGAATGTGTTACCATGCAAAAACTGTCTATTTCAACTAATTTCGTCCATCCGATACGAACTTTGTACTTTGCTATGTAGTTATACCAGGAATGTGTTACCATGCAAAAACTGTCTATTTCAACTAATTTTGTCCATCCGATACGAACTTTGTACTTTGCTATGTAAATCTACCAGGAATGTGTTACCATGCAAAAACTGTCTATTTCAACTAATTTCGTCCATCCGATACGAACTTTGTACTTTGCTATGTAGTTATACCAGGAATGTGTTACCATGCAAAAACTGTCTATTTCAACTAATTTTGTCCATCCGATACGAACTTTGTACTTTGCTATGTAGTTCTACCAGGAATGTGTTACCATGCAAAAACTGTCTATTTCAACTAATTTCGTCCATCCGATACGAACTTTGTACTTTGCTATGTAGTTATACCAGGAATGTGTTACCATGCAAAAACTGTCTATTTCAACTAATTTTGTCCATCCGATACGAACTTTGTATTTTGCTATGTAGTTCTACCAGGAATGTGTTACCATGCAAAAACTGTCTATTTCAACTAATTTCGTCCATCCGATACGAACTTTGTACTTTGCTATGTAGTTCTACCAGGAATGTGTTACCATGCAAAAACTGTCTATTTCAACTAATTTTGTCCATCCGATACGAACTTTGTACTTTGATATGTAGTTCTACCAGGAATGTGTTACCATGCAAAAACTGTCTATTTCAACTAATTTCGTCCATCCGATACGAACTTTGTACTTTGCTATGTAGTTCTACCAGGAATGTGTTACCATGCAAAAACTGTCTATTTCAACTAATTTTGTCCATCCGATACGAACTTTGTACTTTGATATGTAGTTCTACCAGGAATGTGTTACCATGCAAAAACTGTCTATTTCAACTAATTTCGTCCATCCGATACGAACTTTGTACTTTGCTATGTAGTTCTACCAGGAATGTGTTACCATGCAAAAACTGTCTATTTCAACTAATTTTGTCCATCCGATACGAACTTTGTACTTTGATATGTAGTTCTACCAGGAATGTGTTACCATGCAAAAACTGTCTATTTCAACTAATTTCGTCCATCCGATACGAACTTTGTACTTTGCTATGTAGTTCTACCAGGAATGTGTTACCATGCAAAAACTGTCTATTTCAACTAATTTTGTCCATCCGATACGAACTTTGTACTTTGATATGTAGTTCTACCAGGAATGTGTTACAATGCAAAAACTGTCTATTTCAACTAATTTCGTCCATCCGATACGAACTTTGTACTTTGCTATGTAGTTCTACCAGGAATGTGTTACCATGCTAAAACTGTCTATTTCAACTAATTTTGTCCATCCGATACGAACTTTGTACTTTGCTATGTAGTTCTACCAGGAATGTGTTACCATGCAAAAACTGTCTATTTCAACTAATTTTGTCCATCCGATACGAACTTTATACTTTGCTATGTAGTTCTACCAGGAATGTGTTACCATGCAAAAACTGTCTATTTCAACTAATTTCGTCCATCCGATACGAACTTTGTACTTTGCTATGTAGTTCTACCAGGAATGTGTTACCATGCAAAAACTGTCTATTTCAACTAATTTCGTCCATCCGATACGAACTTTGTACTTTGCTATGTAGTTCTACCAGGAATGTGTTACCATGCAAAAACTGTCTATTTCAACTAATTTCGTCCATCCGATACGAACTTTGTACTTTGCTATGTAGTTCTACCAGGAATGTGTTACCATGCAAAAACTGTCTATTTCAACTAAATTCGTCCATCCGATACGAACTTTGAACTTTGCTATGTAGTTCTACCAGGAATGTGTTACCATGCAAAACCTGTCTATTTCAACTAATTTTGTCCATCCGATACGAACTTTGTACTTTGCTATGTAGTTCTACCAGGAATGTGTTACCATGCAAAAACTGTCTATTTCAACTAATTTCGTCCATCCGATACGAACTTTGTACTTTGCTATGTAGTTCTACCAGGAATGTGTTACCATGCAAAAACTGTCTATTTCAACTAAATTCGTCCATCCGATACGAACTTTGTACTTTGCTATGTAGTTCTACCAGGAGTGTGTTACCATGCAAAAACTGTCTATTTCAACTAATTTCGTCCATCCGATACGAACTTCGTACTTTGCTATGTAGTTCTACCAGGAGTGTGTTACCATGCAAAAACTGTCTATTTCAACTAATTTCGTCCATCCGATACGAACTTTGTACTTTGCTATGTAGTTCTACCAGGAATGTGTTACCATGCAAAAACTGTCTATTTCAACTAAATTCGTCCATCCGATACGAACTTTGTACTTTGCTATGTAGTTCTACCAGGAATGTGTTACCATGCAAAAACTGTCTATTTTAATTTAATTCGTCCATCCGATACGAACTTTGTACTTTGCTATGTAGTTCTACCAGGAATGTGTTACCATGCAAAAACTGTCTATTTCAACTAAATTCGTCCATCCGATACGAACTTTGTACTTTGCTATGTAGTTCTACCAGGAATGTGTTACCATGCAAAAACTGTCTATTTTAACTAATTTTGTCCATCCGATACGAACTTTGTACTTTGCTATGTAGTTCTACCAGGAATGTGTTACCATGCAAAAACTGTCTATTTCAACTAATTTTGTCCATCCGATACGAACTTTGTACTTTGCTATGACGTTCCACCAGGAATGTGTTACCATGCATAAACTGTCTATTTCAACTAATTTCGTCCATCCGATACGAACTTTGTACTTTGCTATGTAGTTCTACCAGGAGTGTGTTACCATGCAAAAACTGTCTATTTCAACTAATTTCGTCCATCCGATACGAACTTTGTACTTTGCTATGTAGTTCTACCAGGAATGTGTTACCATGCAAAAACTGTCTATTTCAACTAATTTTGTCCATCCGATACGAACTTTGTACTTTGCTATGTAGTTCTACCAGGAATGTGTTACCATGCAAAAACTGTCTATTTCAACTAATTTCGTCCATCCGATACGAACTTTGTACTTTGCTATGTAGTTCTACCAGGAATGTGTTACCATGCAAAAACTGTCTATTTCAACTAAATTCGTCCATCCGATACGAACTTTGTACTTTGCTATGTAGTTCTACCAGGAATGTGTTACCATGCAAAAACTGTCTATTTCAACTAAATTCGTCCATCCGATACGAACTTTGTACTTTGCTATGTAGTTCTACCAGGAGTGTGTTACCATGCAAAAACTGTCTATTTCAACTAATTTCGTCCATCCGATACGAACTTTGTACTTTGCTATGTAGTTCTACCAGGAGTGTGTTACCATGCAAAAACTGTCTATTTCAACTAATTTCGTCCATCCGATACGAACTTTGTACTTTGCTATGTAGTTCTACCAGGAATGTGTTACCATGCAAAAACTGTCTATTTCAACTAATTTTGTCCATCCGATACGAACTTTGTACTTTGCTATGACGTTCCACCAGGAATGTGTTGCCATGCATAAACTGTCTATTTCAACTAATTTCGTCCATCCGATACGAACTTTGTACTTTGCTATGTAGTTCTACCAGGAATGTGTTACCATGCAAAAACTGTCTATTTCAACTAATTTCGTCCATCCGATACGAACTTTGTACTTTGCTATGTAGTTCTACCATGAATGTGTTACCATGCAAAAACTGTCTATTTCAACTAATTTCGTCCAGCCGATACGAACTTTGTACTTTGCTATGTAGTTCTACCAGGAATGTGTTACCATGCAAAAACTGTCTATTTCAACTAATTTCGTCCATCCGATACGAACTTTGTACTTTGCTATGTAGTTCTACCAGGAATGTGTTACCATGCAAAAACTGTCTATTTCAACTAATTTTGTCCATCCGATACGAACTTTGTACTTTGCTATGTAGTTCTACCAGGAATGTGTTACCATGCAAAAACTGTCTATTTCAACTAATTTCGTCCATCCGATACGAACTTTGTACTTTGCTATGTAGTTCTACCAGGAATGTGTTACCATGCAAAAACTGTCTATTTCAACTAATTTCGTCCATCCGATACGAACTTTGTACTTTGCTATGTAGTTCTACCAGGAATGTGTTACCATGCAAAAACTGTCTATTTCAACTAATTTTGTCCATCCGATACGAACTTTGTACTTTGCTATGTAGTTCTACCAGGAATGTGTTACCATGCAAAAACTGTCTATTTCAACTAATTTCGTCCATCCGATACGAACTTTGTACTTTGCTATGTAGTTCTACCAGGAATGTGTTACCATGCAAAAACTGTCTATTTCAACTAAATTCGTCCATCCGATACGAACTTTGTACTTTGCTATGTTGTTCTACCAGGAATGTGTTACCATGCAAAAACTGTCTATTTCAACTAATTTCGTCCATCCGATACGAACTTTGTACTTTGCTATGTAGTTTTACCAGGAATGTGTTACCATGCAAAAACTGTCTATTTCAACTAATTTTGTCCATCCGAAACGATCTTTGTACTTTGCTATGTAGTTTTACCAGGAATGTGTTACCATGCAAAAACTGTCTATTTCAACTAATTTCGTCCATCCGATACGAACTTTGTACTTTGCTATGTAGTTCTACCAGGAATGTGTTACCATGCAAAAACTGTCTATTTTAACTAAATTCGTCCATCCGATACGAACTTTGTACTTTGCTATGTAGTTCTACCAGGAATGTGTTACCATGCAAAAACTGTCTATTTCAACTAATTTCGTCCATCCGATACGAACTTTGTACTTTGCTATGTAGTTCTACCAGGAATGTGTTACCATGCAAAAACTGTCTATTTCAACTAATTTTGTCCATCCGATACGAACTTTGTACTTTGCTATGTAGTTCTACCAGGAATGTGTTACCATGCAAAAACTGTCTATTTTAACTAATTTCGTCCATCCGATACGAACTTTGTACTTTGCTATGTAGTTCTACCAGGAGTGTGTTACCATGCAAAAACTGTCTATTTCAACTAATTTCGTCCATCCGATACGAACTTTGTACTTTGCTATGTAGTTCTACCAGGAATGTGTTACCATGCAAAAACTGTCTATTTCAACTAAATTCGTCCATCCGATACGAACTTTGTACTTTGCTATGTAGTTCTACCAGGAATGTGTTACCATGCAAAAACTGTCTATTTCAACTAATTTCGTCCATCCGATACGAACTTTGTACTTTGCTATGTAGTTCTACCAGGAATGTGTTACCATGCAAAAACTGTCTATTTCAACTAATTTCGTCCATCCGATACGAACTTTGTACTTTGCTATGTAGTTCTACCAGGAATGTGTTACCATGCAAAAACTGTCTATTTCAACTAATTTTGTCCATCCGATACGAACTTTGTACTTTGCTATGTAGTTCTACCAGGAATGTGTTACCATGCAAAAACTGTCTATTTCAACTAATTTCGTCCATCCGATACGAACTTTGTACTTTGCTATGTAGTTCTACCAGGAATGTGTTACCATGCAAAAACTGTCTATTTCAACTAATTTCGTCCATCCGATACGAACTTTGTACTTTGCTATGTAGTTCTACCAGGAATGTGTTACCATGCAAAAACTGTCTATTTCAACTATTTTTGTCCATCCGATACGAACTTTGTACTTTGCTATGTAGTTCTACCAGGAATGTGTTACCATGCAAAAACTGTCTATTTCAACTAATTTCGTCCATCCGATACGAACTTTGTACTTTGCTATGTAGTTCTACCAGGAATGAGTTACCATGCAAAAACTGTCTATTTCAACTAATTTTGTCCATCCGATACGAACTTTGTACTTTGCTATGTAGTTCTACCAGGAATGTGTTACCATGCAAAAACTGTCTATTTCAACTAATTTCGTCCATCCGATACGAACTTTGTACTTTGCTATGAAGTTCCACCAGGAATGAGTTTTCATGCAAAAACTGTCTATTTCAACTAATTTTGTCCATCCGATACGAACTTTGTACTTTGCTATGAAGTTCCACCAGGAATGTGTTACCATTCATAAACTGTCTATTTCAACTAATTTTGTCCATCCGATACGAACTTTGTACTTTGCTATGAAGTTCTACCAGGAATGTGTTACCATGCAAAAACTGTCTATTTCAACTAAATTCGTCCATCCGATACGAACTTTGTACTTTGCTATGTAGTTCTACCAGGAATGTGTTACCATGCAAAAACTGTCTATTTCAACTAATTTCGTCCATCCGATACGAACTTTGTACTTTGCTATGTAGTTCTACCAGGAATGTGTTACCATGCAAAAACTGTCTATTTCAACTAATTTCGTCCATCCGATACGAACTTTGTACTTTGCTATGTAGTTCTACCAGGAGTGTGTTACCATGCAAAAACTGTCTATTTCAACTAATTTCGTCCATCCGATACGAACTTTGTACTTTGCTATGTAGTTCTACCAGGAATGTGTTACCATGCAAAAACTGTCTATTTCAACTAATTTCGTCCATCCGATACGAACTTTGTACTTTGCTATGTAGTTCTACCAGGAGTGTGTTACCATGCAAAAACTGTCTATTTCAACTAATTTCGTCCATCCGATACGAACTTTGTACTTTGCTATGTAGTTCTACCAGGAGTGTGTTACCATGCAAAAACTGTCTATTTCAACTAATTTCGTCCATCCGATACGAACTTTGTACTTTGCTATGTTGTTCTACCAGGAATGTGTTACCATGCAAAAACTGTCTATTTCAACTAATTTTGTCCATCCGATACGAACTTTGTACTTTGCTATGTAGTTCTACCAGGAATGTGTTACCATGCAAAAACTGTCTATTTCAACTAAATTCGTCCATCCGATACGAACTTTGTACTTTGCTATGTAGTTCTACCAGGAGTGTGTTACCATGCAAAAACTGTCTATTTCAACTAAATTCGTCCATCCGATACGAACTTTGTACTTTGCTATGTAGTTCTACCAGGAGTGAGTTACCATGCAAAAACTGTCTATTTCAACTAATTTCGTCCATCCGATACGAACTTTGTACTTTGCTATGTAGTTCTACCAGGAATGTGTTACCATGCAAAAACTGTCTATTTCAACTAATTTTGTCCATCCGATACGAACTTTGTACTTTGCTATGACGTTCCACCAGGAATGTGTTACCATGCATAAACTGTCTATTTCAACTAATTTTGTCCATCCGATACGAACTTTGTACTTTGCTATGTAGTTCTACCAGGAGTGTGTTACCATGCAAAAACTGTCTATTTCAACTAATTTCGTCCATCCGATACGAACTTTGTACTTTGCTATGTAGTTCTACCAGGAATGTGTTACCATGCAAAAACTGTCTATTTTAACTAATTTCGTCCATCCGATACGAACTTTGTACTTTACTATGTAGTTCTACCAGGAATGTGTTACCATGCAAAAACTGTCTATTTCAACTAATTTTGTCCATCCGATACGAACTTTGTACTTTGCTATGTAGTTCTACCAGGAGTGTGTTACCATGCAAAAACTGTCTATTTCAACTAATTTCGTCCATCCGATACGAACTTTGTACTTTGCTATGTAGTTCTACCAGGAATGTGTTACCATGCAAAAACTGTCTATTTTAACTTATTTCGTCCATCCGATACGAACTTTGTACTTTGCTATGTAGTTCTACCAGGAGTGTGTTACCATGCAAAAACTGTCTATTTCAACTAATTTCGTCCATCCAAAACGAACTTTGTGCTTTGCTATGTAGTTCTACCAGGAGTGTGTTACCATGCAAAAACTGTCTATTTCAACTAATTTCGTCCATCCGATACGAACTTTGTACTTTGCTATGTAGTTCTACCAGGAATGTGTTACCATGCAAAAACTGTCTATTTCAACTAATTTCGTCCATCCGATACGAACTTTGTACTTTACTATGTAGTTCTACCAGGAATGTGTTACCATGCAAAAACTGTCTATTTCAACTAATTTTGTCCATCCGATACGAACTTTGTACTTTGCTATGTAGTTCTACCAGGAGTGTGTTACCATGCAAAAACTGTCTATTTCAACTAATTTCGTCCATCCGATACGAACTTTGTACTTTGCTATGTAGTTCTACCAGGAATGTGTTACCATGCAAAAACTGTCTATTTCAACTAATTTCGTCCATCCGATACGAACTTTGTACTTTACTATGCAGTTCTACCAGGAATGTGTTACCATGCAAAAACTGTCTATTTTAACTAATTTCGTCCATCCGATACGAACTTTGTACTTTGCTATGTAGTTCTACCAGGAGTGTGTTACCATGCAAAAACTGTCTATTTCAACTAATTTCGTCCATCCGATACGAACTTTGTACTTTGCTATGTAGTTCTACCAGGAATGTGTTACCATGCAAAAACTGTCTATTTCAACTAATTTCGTCCATCCGATACGAACTTTGTACTTTGCTATGTAGTTCTACCAGGAATGTGTTACCATGCAAAAACTGTCTATTTCAACTAATTTTGTCCATCCGATACGAACTTTGTACTTTACTATGCAGTTCTACCAGGAATGTGTTACCATGCAAAAACTGTCTATTTCAACTAATTTCGTCCATCCGATACGAACTTTGTACTTTGCTATGTAGTTCTACCAGGAATGTGTTACCATGCAAAAACTGTCTATTTCAACTAATTTCGTCTATCCGATACGAACTTTGTACTTTGCTATGTAGTTCTACCAGGAATGTGTTACCATGCAAAAACTGTCTATTTCAACTAATTTTGTCCATCCGATACGAACTTTGTACTTTACTATGCAGTTCTACCAGGAATGTGTTACCATGCAAAAACTGTCTATTTCAACTAATTTCGTCCATCCAAAACGAACTTTGTGCTTTGCTATGTAGTTCTACCAGGAGTGTGTTACCATGCAAAAACTGTCTATTTCAACTAATTTCGTCCATCCGATACGAACTTTGTACTTTGCTATGTAGTTCTACCAGGAATGTGTTACCATGCAAAAACTGTCTATTTCAACTAATTTCGTCCATCCGATACGAACTTTGTACTTTGCTATGCAGTTCTACCAGGAATGTGTTACCATGCAAAAACTGTCTATTTCAACTAATTTCGTCCATCCGATACGAACTTTGTACTTTGCTATGTAGTTCTACCAGGAATGTGTTACCATGCAAAAACTGTCTATTTCAACTAATTTCGTCTATCCGATACGAACTTTGTACTTTGCTATGCAGTTCTACCAGGAATGTGTTACCATGCAAAAACTGTCTATTTCAACTAATTTCGTCTATCCGATACGAACTTTGTACTTTGCTATGTAGTTCTACCAGGAATGTGTTACCATGCAAAAACTGTCTATTTCAACTAATTTTGTCCATCCGATACGAACTTTGTACTTTACTATGCAGTTCTACCAGGAATGTGTTACCATGCAAAAACTGTCTATTTCAACTAATTTCGTCCATCCAAAACGAACTTTGTGCTTTGCTATGTAGTTCTACCAGGAGTGTGTTACCATGCAAAAACTGTCTATTTCAACTAATTTCGTCCATCCGATACGAACTTTGTACTTTGCTATGTAGTTCTACCAGGAATGTGTTACCATGCAAAAACTGTCTATTTCAACTAATTTCGTCCATCCGATACGAACTTTGTACTTTGCTATGCAGTTCTACCAGGAATGTGTTACCATGCAAAAACTGTCTATTTCAACTAATTTCGTCCATCCGATACGAACTTTGTACTTTGCTATGTAGTTCTACCAGGAATGTGTTACCATGCAAAAACTGTCTATTTCAACTAATTTCGTCTATCCGATACGAACTTTGTACTTTGCTATGCAGTTCTACCAGGAATGTGTTACCATGCAAAAACTGTCTATTTCAACTAATTTTGTCCATCCGATACGAACTTTGTACTTTACTATGCAGTTCTACCAGGAATGTGTTACCATGCAAAAACTGTCTATTTCAACTAATTTCGTCTATCCGATACGAACTTTGTACTTTGCTATGTAGTTCTACCAGGAATGTGTTACCATGCAAAAACTGTCTATTTCAACTAATTTCGTCCATCCGATACGAACTTTGTACTTTGCTATGTAGTTCTACCAGGAGTGTGTTACCATGCAAAAACTGTCTATTTCAACTAATTTCGTCCATCCGATACGAACTTTGTACTTTGCTATGTAGTTCTACCAGGAATGTGTTACCATGCAAAAACTGTCTATTTCAACTAATTTCGTCCATCCGATACGAACTTTGTACTTTGCTATGCAGTTCTACCAGGAATGTGTTACCATGCAAAAACTGTCTATTTCAACTAATTTCGTCCATCCGATACGAACTTTGTACTTTGCTATGTAGTTCTACCAGGAATGTGTTACCATGCAAAAACTGTCTATTTCAACTAATTTCGTCCATCCGATACGAACTTTGTACTTTGCTATGCAGTTCTACCAGGAATGTGTTACCATGCAAAAACTGTCTATTTCAACTAATTTCGTCCATCCGATACGAACTTTGTACTTTGCTATGTAGTTCTACCAGGAATGTGTTACCATGCAAAAACTGTCTATTTCAACTAATTTCGTCTATCCGATACGAACTTTGTACTTTGCTATGTAGTTCTACCAGGAATGTGTTACCATGCAAAAACTGTCTATTTCAACTAATTTTGTCCATCCGATACGAACTTTGTACTTTACTATGCAGTTCTACCAGGAATGTGTTACCATGCAAAAACTGTCTATTTCAACTAATTTCGTCCATCCAAAACGAACTTTGTGCTTTGCTATGTAGTTCTACCAGGAGTGTGTTACCATGCAAAAACTGTCTATTTCAACTAATTTCGTCCATCCGATACGAACTTTGTACTTTGCTATGTAGTTCTACCAGGAATGTGTTACCATGCAAAAACTGTCTATTTCAACTAATTTCGTCCATCCGATACGAACTTTGTACTTTGCTATGCAGTTCTACCAGGAATGTGTTACCATGCAAAAACTGTCTATTTCAACTAATTTCGTCCATCCGATACGAACTTTGTACTTTGCTATGTAGTTCTACCAGGAATGTGTTACCATGCAAAAACTGTCTATTTCAACTAATTTCGTCTATCCGATACGAACTTTGTACTTTGCTATGTAGTTCTACCAGGAATGTGTTACCATGCAAAAACTGTCTATTTCAACTAATTTTGTCCATCCGATACGAACTTTGTACTTTACTATGCAGTTCTACCAGGAATGTGTTACCATGCAAAAACTGTCTATTTCAACTAATTTCGTCCATCCAAAACGAACTTTGTGCTTTGCTATGTAGTTCTACCAGGAGTGTGTTACCATGCAAAAACTGTCTATTTCAACTAATTTCGTCCATCCGATACGAACTTTGTACTTTGCTATGTAGTTCTACCAGGAATGTGTTACCATGCAAAAACTGTCTATTTCAACTAATTTCGTCCATCCGATACGAACTTTGTACTTTGCTATGTAGTTCTACCAGGAATGTGTTACCATGCAAAAACTGTCTATTTCAACTAATTTTGTCCATCCGATACGAACTTTGTACTTTACTATGCAGTTCTACCAGGAATGTGTTACCATGCAAAAACTGTCTATTTCAACTAATTTCGTCCATCCGATACGAACTTTGTACTTTGCTATGTAGTTCTACCAGGAATGTGTTACCATGCAAAAACTGTCTATTTCAACTAATTTCGTCTATCCGATACGAACTTTGTACTTTGCTATGTAGTTCTACCAGGAATGTGTTACCATGCAAAAACTGTCTATTTCAACTAATTTTGTCCATCCGATACGAACTTTGTACTTTACTATGCAGTTCTACCAGGAATGTGTTACCATGCAAAAACTGTCTATTTCAACTAATTTCGTCCATCCAAAACGAACTTTGTGCTTTGCTATGTAGTTCTACCAGGAGTGTGTTACCATGCAAAAACTGTCTATTTCAACTAATTTCGTCCATCCGATACGAACTTTGTACTTTGCTATGTAGTTCTACCAGGAATGTGTTACCATGCAAAAACTGTCTATTTAAACTAATTTCGTCCATCCGATACGAACTTTGTACTTTACTATGCAGTTCTACCAGGAATGTGTTACCATGCAAAAACTGTCTATTTCAACTAATTTTGTCCATCCGATACGAACTTTGTACTTTGCTATGTAGTTCTACCAGGAATGTGTTACCATGCAAAAACTGTCTATTTCAACTAATTTCGTCCATCCGATACGAACTTTGTACTTTGCTATGTAGTTCTACCAGGAATGTGTTACCATGCAAAAACTGTCTATTTCAACTAATTTCGTCCATCCGATACGAACTTTGTACTTTGCTATGTAGTTCTACCAGGAATGTGTTACCATGCAAAAACTGTCTATTTCAACTAATTTTGTCCATCCGATACGAACTTTGTACTTTACTATGCAGTTCTACCAGGAATGTGTTACCATGCAAAAACTGTCTATTTTAACTAATTTCGTCCATCCGATACGAACTTTGTACTTTGCTATGTAGTTCTACCAGGAGTGTGTTACCATGCAAAAACTGTCTATTTCAACTAATTTCGTCCATCCGATACGAACTTTGTACTTTGCTATGTAGTTCTACCAGGAATGTGTTACCATGCAAAAACTGTCTATTTCAACTAATTTCGTCCATCCGATACGAACTTTGTACTTTACTATGCAGTTCTACCAGGAATGTGTTACCATGCAAAAACTGTCTATTTTAACTAATTTCGTCCATCCAAAACGAACTTTGTGCTTTGCTATGTAGTTCTACCAGGAGTGTGTTACCATGCAAAAACTGTCTATTTCAACTAATTTCGTCCATCCGATACGAACTTTGTACTTTGCTATGTAGTTCTACCAGGAATGTGTTACCATGCAAAAACTGTCTATTTAAACTAATTTCGTCCATCCGATACGAACTTTGTACTTTACTATGCAGTTCTACCAGGAATGTGTTACCATGCAAAAACTGTCTATTTCAACTAATTTTGTCCATCCGATACGAACTTTGTACTTTGCTATGTAGTTCTACCAGGAATGTGTTACCATGCAAAAACTGTCTATTTCAACTAATTTCGTCCATCCGATACGAACTTTGTACTTTACTATGCAGTTCTACCAGGAATGTGTTACCATGCAAAAACTGTCTATTTCAACTAATTTCGTCCATCCGATACGAACTTTGTACTTTACTATGCAGTTCTACCAGGAATGTGTTACCATGCAAAAACTGTCTATTTCAACTAATTTCGTCCATCCGATACGAACTTTGTACTTTGCTATGTAGTTCTACCAGGAATGTGTTACCATGCAAAAACTGTCTATTTCAACTAATTTCGTCCATCCGATACGAACTTTGTACTTTACTATGCAGTTCTACCAGGAATGTGTTACCATGCAAAAACTGTCTATTTCAACTAATTTCGTCCATCCAAAACGAACTTTGTGCTTTGCTATGTAGTTCTACCAGGAGTGTGTTACCATGCAAAAACTGTCTATTTCAACTAATTTCGTCCATCCGATACGAACTTTGTACTTTGCTATGTAGTTCTACCAGGAATGTGTTACCATGCAAAAACTGTCTATTTAAACTAATTTCGTCCATCCGATACGAACTTTGTACTTTACTATGCAGTTCTACCAGGAATGTGTTACCATGCAAAAACTGTCTATTTCAACTAATTTTGTCCATCCGATACGAACTTTGTACTTTGCTATGTAGTTCTACCAGGAATGTGTTACCATGCAAAAACTGTCTATTTCAACTAATTTCGTCCATCCGATACGAACTTTGTACTTTGCTATGTAGTTCTACCAGGAATGTGTTACCATGCAAAAACTGTCTATTTCAACTAATTTCGTCCATCCGATACGAACTTTGTACTTTGCTATGTAGTTCTACCAGGAATGTGTTACCATGCAAAAACTGTCTATTTCAACTAATTTTGTCCATCCGATACGAACTTTGTACTTTACTATGCAGTTCTACCAGGAATGTGTTACCATGCAAAAACTGTCTATTTTAACTAATTTCGTCCATCCGATACGAACTTTGTACTTTGCTATGTAGTTCTACCAGGAGTGTGTTACCATGCAAAAACTGTCTATTTCAACTAATTTCGTCCATCCGATACGAACTTTGTACTTTGCTATGTAGTTCTACCAGGAATGTGTTACCATGCAAAAACTGTCTATTTCAACTAATTTCGTCCATCCGATACGAACTTTGTACTTTACTATGCAGTTCTACCAGGAATGTGTTACCATGCAAAAACTGTCTATTTTAACTAATTTCGTCCATCCGATACGAACTTTGTACTTTGCTATGTAGTTCTACCAGGAGTGTGTTACCATGCAAAAACTGTCTATTTCAACTAATTTCGTCCATCCGATACGAACTTTGTACTTTGCTATGTAGTTCTACCAGGAATGTGTTACCATGCAAAAACTGTCTATTTCAACTAATTTCGTCCATCCGATACGAACTTTGTACTTTGCTATGTAGTTCTACCAGGAATGTGTTACCATGCAAAAACTGTCTATTTCAACTAATTTTGTCCATCCGATACGAACTTTGTACTTTACTATGCAGTTCTACCAGGAATGTGTTACCATGCAAAAACTGTCTATTTCAACTAATTTCGTCCATCCGATACGAACTTTGTACTTTGCTATGTAGTTCTACCAGGAATGTGTTACCATGCAAAAACTGTCTATTTCAACTAATTTCGTCTATCCGATACGAACTTTGTACTTTGCTATGTAGTTCTACCAGGAATGTGTTACCATGCAAAAACTGTCTATTTCAACTAATTTTGTCCATCCGATACGAACTTTGTACTTTACTATGCAGTTCTACCAGGAATGTGTTACCATGCAAAAACTGTCTATTTCAACTAATTTCGTCCATCCAAAACGAACTTTGTGCTTTGCTATGTAATTCTACCAGGAGTGTGTTACCATGCAAAAACTGTCTATTTCAACTAATTTCGTCCATCCGATACGAACTTTGTACTTTGCTATGTAGTTCTACCAGGAATGTGTTACCATGCAAAAACTGTCTATTTAAACTAATTTCGTCCATCCGATACGAACTTTGCACTTTACTATGCAGTTCTACCAGGAATGTGTTACCATGCAAAAACTGTCTATTTCAACTAATTTTGTCCATCCGATACGAACTTTGTACTTTGCTATGTAGTTCTACCAGGAATGTGTTACCATGCAAAAACTGTCTATTTCAACTAATTTCGTCCATCCGATACGAACTTTGTACTTTGCTATGTAGTTCTATCAGGAATGTGTTACCATGCAAAAACTGTCTATTTCAACTAATTTCGTCCATCCGATACGAACTTTGTACTTTGCTATGTAGTTCTACCAGGAATGTGTTACCATGCAAAAACTGTCTATTTCAACTAATTTTGTCCATCCGATACGAACTTTGTACTTTACTATGCAGTTCTACCAGGAATGTGTTACCATGCAAAAACTGTCTATTTCAACTAATTTCGTCCATCCGATACGAACTTTGTACTTTGCTATGTAGTTCTACCAGGAATGTGTTACCATGCAAAAACTGTCTATTTCAACTAATTTCGTCCATCCGATACGAACTTTGTACTTTGCTATGTAGTTCTACCAGGAATGTGTTACCATGCAAAAACTGTCTATTTCAACTAATTTCGTCCATCCGATACGAACTTTGTACTTTACTATGCAGTTCTACCAGGAATGTGTTACCATGCAAAAACTGTCTATTTTAACTAATTTCGTCCATCCGATACGAACTTTGTACTTTGCTATGTAGTTCTACCAGGAATGTGTTACCATGCAAAAACTGTCTATTTCAACTAATTTCGTCCATCCGATACGAACTTTGTACTTTGCTATGTAGTTCTACCAGGAATGTGTTACCATGCAAAAACTGTCTATTTCAACTAATTTCGTCCATCCGATACGAACTTTGTACTTTGCTATGTAGTTCTACCAGGAATGTGTTACCATGCAAAAACTGTCTATTTCAACTAATTTTGTCCATCCGATACGAACTTTGTACTTTACTATGCAGTTCTACCAGGAATGTGTTACCATGCAAAAACTGTCTATTTCAACTAATTTCGTCCATCCGATACGAACTTTGTACTTTGCTATGTAGTTCTACCAGGAATGTGTTACCATGCAAAAACTGTCTATTTCAACTAATTTCGTCTATCCGATACGAACTTTGTACTTTGCTATGTAGTTCTACCAGGAGTGTGTTACCATGCAAAAACTGTCTATTTCAACTAACTTCGTCCATCCGATACGAACTTTGTACTTTGCTATGTAGTTCTACCAGGAATGTGTTACCATGCAAAAACTGTCTATTTAAACTAATTTCGTCCATCCGATACGAACTTTGTACTTTACTATGCAGTTCTACCAGGAATGTGTTACCATGCAAAAACTGTCTATTTCAACTAATTTCGTCCATCCAAAACGAACTTTGTGCTTTGCTATGTAGTTCTACCAGGAGTGTGTTACCATGCAAAAACTGTCTATTTCAACTAATTTCGTCCATCCGATACGAACTTTGTACTTTGCTATGTAGTTCTACCAGGAATGTGTTACCATGCAAAAACTGTCTATTTAAACTAATTTCGTCCATCCGATACGAACTTTGTACTTTACTATGCAGTTCTACCAGGAATGTGTTACCATGCAAAAACTGTCTATTTCAACTAATTTCGTCCATCCGATACGAACTTTGTACTTTGCTATGTAGTTCTACCAGGAATGTGTTACCATGCAAAAACTGTCTATTTCAACTAATTTCGTCCATCCGATACGAACTTTGTACTTTGCTATGTAGTTCTACCAGGAATGTGTTACCATGCAAAAACTGTCTATTTCAACTAATTTTGTCCATCCAATACGAACTTTGTACTTTACTATGCAGTTCTACCAGGAATGTGTTACCATGCAAAAACTGTCTATTTCAACTAATTTCGTCCATCCGATACGAACTTTGTACTTTGCTATGTAGTTCTACCAGGAATGTGTTACCATGCAAAAACTGTCTATTTCAACTAATTTCGTCCATCCGATACGAACTTTGTACTTTGCTATGTAGTTCTACCAGGAATGTGTTACCATGCAAAAACTGTCTATTTCAACTAATTTCGTCCATCCGATACGAACTTTGTACTTTGCTATGTAGTTCTACCAGGAATGTGTTACCATGCAAAAACTGTCTATTTCAACTAATTTTGTCCATCCGATACGAACTTTGTACTTTACTATGCAGTTCTACCAGGAATGTGTTACCATGCAAAAACTGTCTATTTCAACTAATTTCGTCCATCCGATACGAACTTTGTACTTTGCTATGTAGTTCTACCAGGAATGTGTTACCATGCAAAAACTGTCTATTTCAACTAATTTCGTCCATCCGATACGAACTTTGTACTTTGCTATGTAGTTCTACCAGGAATGTGTTACCATGCAAAAACTGTCTATTTCAACTAATTTCGTCCATCCGATACGAACTTTGTACTTTGCTATGTAGTTCTACCAGGAATGTGTTACCATGCAAAAACTGTCTATTTCAACTAATTTTGTCCATCCGATACGAACTTTGTACTTTACTATGCAGTTCTACCAGGAATGTGTTACCATGCAAAAACTGTCTATTTCAACTAATTTCGTCCATCCGATACGAACTTTGTACTTTGCTATGTAGTTCTACCAGGAATGTGTTACCATGCAAAAACTGTCTATTTCAACTAATTTCGTCCATCCGATACGAACTTTGTACTTTGCTATGTAGTTCTACCAGGAATGTGTTACCATGCAAAAACTGTCTATTTCAACTAATTTCGTCCATCCGATACGAACTTTGTACTTTGCTATGTAGTTCTACCAGGAATGTGTTACCATGCAAAAACTGTCTATTTCAACTAATTTCGTCCATCCGATACGAACTTTGTACTTTGCTATGTAGTTCTACCAGGAATGTGTTACCATGCAAAAACTGTCTATTTCAACTAATTTCGTCCATCCGATACGAACTTTGTACTTTGCTATGTAGTTCTACCAGGAATGTGTTACCATGCAAAAACTGTCTATTTCAACTAATTTCGTCCATCCGATACGAACTTTGTACTTTGCTATGTAGTTCTACCAGGAATGTGTTACCATGCAAAAACTGTCTATTTCAACTAATTTTGTCCATCCGATACGAACTTTGTACTTTACTATGCAGTTCTACCAGGAATGTGTTACCATGCAAAAACTGTCTATTTCAACTAATTTCGTCCATCCGATACGAACTTTGTACTTTGCTATGTAGTTCTACCAGGAATGTGTTACCATGCAAAAACTGTCTATTTCAACTAATTTCGTCCATCCGATACGAACTTTGTACTTTGCTATGTAGTTCTACCAGGAATGTGTTACCATGCAAAAACTGTCTATTTCAACTAATTTTGTCCATCCGATACGAACTTTGTACTTTACTATGCAGTTCTACCAAGAATGTGTTACCATGCAAAAACTGTCTATTTCAACTAATTTCGTCCATCCGATACGAACTTTGTACTTTGCTATGTAGTTCTACCAGGAATGTGTTACCATGCAAAAACTGTCTATTTCAACTAATTTCGTCCATCCGATACGAACTTTGTACTTTGCTATGTAGTTCTACCAGGAATGTGTTACCATGCAAAAACTGTCTATTTCAACTAATTTTGTCCATCCGATACGAACTTTGTACTTTACTATGCAGTTCTACCAGGAATGTGTTACCATGCAAAAACTGTCTATTTCAACTAATTTCGTCCATCCGATACGAACTTTGTACTTTGCTATGTAGTTCTACCAGGAATGTGTTACCATGCAAAAACTGTCTATTTCAACTAATTTCGTCCATCCGATACGAACTTTGTACTTTGCTATGTAGTTCTACCAGGAATGTGTTACCATGCAAAAACTGTCTATTTCAACTAATTTCGTCTATCCGATACGAACTTTGTACTTTGCTATGTAGTTCTACCAGGAATGTGTTACCATGCAAAAACTGTCTATTTCAACTAATTTCGTCCATCCGATACGAACTTTGTACTTTGCTATGTAGTTCTACCAGGAATGTGTTACCATGCAAAAACTGTCTATTTCAACTAATTTCGTCCATCCGATACGAACTTTGTACTTTGCTATGTAGTTCTACCAGGAATGTGTTACCATGCAAAAACTGTCTATTTCAACTAATTTCGTCCATCCGATACGAACTTTGTACTTTGCTATGTAGTTCTACCAGGAATGTGTTACCATGCAAAAACTGTCTATTTCAACTAATTTCGTCCATCCGATACGAACTTTGTACTTTGCTATGTAGTTCTACCAGGAATGTGTTACCATACAAAAACTGTCTATTTCAACTAATTTCGTCCATCCGATACGAACTTTGTACTTTGCTATGTAGTTCTACCAGGAATGTGTTACCATGCAAAAACTGTCTATTTCAACTAATTTCGTCCATCCGATACGAACTTTGTACTTTGCTATGTAGTTCTACCAGGAATGTGTTACCATGCAAAAACTGTCTATTTCAACTAATTTCGTCCATCCGATACGAACTTTGTACTTTGCTATGTAGTTCTACCAGGAATGTGTTACCATGCAAAAACTGTCTATTTCAACTAATTTCGTCCATCCAAAACGAACTTTGTGCTTTGCTATGTAGTTCTACCAGGAGTGTGTTACCATGCAAAAACTGTCTATTTCAACTAATTTCGTCCATCCGATACGAACTTTGTACTTTGCTATGTAGTTCTACCAGGAATGTGTTACCATGCAAAAACTGTCTATTTAAACTAATTTCGTCCATCCGATACGAACTTTGTACTTTGCTATGTAGTTCTACCAGGAATGTGTTACCATGCAAAAACTGTCTATTTCAACTAATTTCGTCCATCCGATACGAACTTTGTACTTTGCTATGTAGTTCTACCAGGAATGTGTTACCATGCAAAAACTGTCTATTTCAACTAATTTCGTCCATCCGATACGAACTTTGTACTTTGCTATGTAGTTCTACCAGGAATGTGTTACCATGCAAAAACTGTCTATTTCAACTAATTTCGTCCATCCGATACGAACTTTGTACTTTGCTATGTAGTTCTACCAGGAATGTGTTACCATGCAAAAACTGTCTATTTAAACTAATTTCGTCCATCCGATACGAACTTTGTACTTTGCTATGTAGTTCTACCAGGAATGTGTTACCATGCAAAAACTGTCTATTTCAACTAATTTCGTCCATCCGATACGAACTTTGTACTTTGCTATGTAGTTCTACCAGGAATGTGTTACCATGCAAAAACTGTCTATTTCAACTAATTTTGTCCATCCGATACGAACTTTGTACTTTACTATGCAGTTCTACCAGGAATGTGTTACCATGCAAAAACTGTCTATTTCAACTAATTTCGTCCATCCGATACGAACTTTGTACTTTGCTATGTAGTTCTACCAGGAATGTGTTACCATGCAAAAACTGTCTATTTCAACTAATTTCGTCCATCCGATACGAACTTTGTACTTTGCTATGTAGTTCTACCAGGAATGTGTTACCATGCAAAAACTGTCTATTTCAACTAATTTCGTCTATCCGATACGAACTTTGTACTTTGCTATGTAGTTCTACCAGGAATGTGTTACCATGCAAAAACTGTCTATTTCAACTAATTTCGTCCATCCGATACGAACTTTGTACTTTGCTATGTAGTTCTACCAGGAATGTGTTACCATGCAAAAACTGTCTATTTCAACTAATTTCGTCCATCCGATACGAACTTTGTACTTTGCTATGTAGTTCTACCAGGAGTGTGTTACCATGCAAAAACTGTCTATTTCAACTAATTTCGTCCATCCGATACGAACTTTGTACTTTGCTATGTAGTTCTACCAGGAATGTGTTACCATGCAAAAACTGTCTATTTCAACTAATTTTGTCCATCCGATACGAACTTTGTACTTTACTATGCAGTTCTACCAGGAATGTGTTACCATGCAAAAACTGTCTATTTCAACTAATTTCGTCCATCCGATACGAACTTTGTACTTTGCTATGTAGTTCTACCAGGAATGTGTTACCATGCAAAAACTGTCTATTTCAACTAATTTCGTCCATCCGATACGAACTTTGTACTTTGCTATGTAGTTCTACCAGGAATGTGTTACCATGCAAAAACTGTCTATTTCAACTAATTTCGTCTATCCGATACGAACTTTGTACTTTGCTATGTAGTTCTACCAGGAGTGTGTTACCATGCAAAAACTGTCTATTTCAACTAAGTTCGTCCATCCGATACGAACTTTGTACTTTGCTATGTAGTTCTACCAGGAATGTGTTACCATGCAAAAACTGTCTATTTAAACTAATTTCGTCCATCCGATACGAACTTTGTACTTTACTATGCAGTTCTACCAGGAATGTGTTACCATGCAAAAACTGTCTATTTCAACTAATTTTGTCCATCCGATACGAACTTTGTACTTTGCTATGTAGTTCTACCAGGAATGTGTTACCATGCAAAAACTGTCTATTTCAACTAATTTCGTCCATCCGATACGAACTTTGTACTTTGCTATGTAGTTCTACCAGGAATGTGTTACCATGCAAAAACTGTCTATTTCAACTAATTTCGTCCATCCAAAACGAACTTTGTACTTTGCTATGTAGTTCTACCAGGAATGTGTTACCATGCAAAAACTGTCTATTTCAACTAATTTCGTCTATCCGATACGAACTTTGTACTTTGCTATGTGCTACCAGGAATGTGTTACCATGCAAAAACTGTCTATTTCAACTAATTTCGTCTATCCGATACGAACTTTGTATTTTGCTATGTAGTTCCACCAGGAATGTGTTACCATGCAAAAACTGTCTATTTCAACTAATTTTGTCCATCCGATACGAACTTTGTACTTTACTATGCAGTTCTACCAGGAATGTGTTACCATGCAAAAACTGTCTATTTCAACTAATTTTGTCCATCCGATACGAACTTTGTACTTTACTATGCAGTTCTACCAGGAATGTGTTACCATGCAAAAACTGTCTATTTCAACTAATTTCGTCCATCCGATACGAACTTTGTACTTTGCTATGTAGTTCTACCAGGAATGTGTTACCATGCAAAAACTGTCTATTTCAACTAATTTCGTCTATCCGATACGAACTTTGTATTTTGCTATGTAGTTCCACCAGGAATGTGTTACCATGCAAAAACTGTCTATTTCAACTAATTTCGTCCATCCGATACGAACTTTGTACTTTGCTATGTAGTTCTACCAGGAATGTGTTACCATGCAAAAACTGTCTATTTCAACTAATTTCGTCTATCCGATACGAACTTTGTATTTTGCTATGTAGTTCCACCAGGAATGTGTTACCATGCAAAAACTGTCTATTTCAACTAATTTTGTCCATCCGATACGAACTTTGTACTTTACTATGCAGTTCTACCAGGAATGTGTTACCATGCAAAAACTGTCTATTTCAACTAATTTCGTCCATCCGATACGAACTTTGTACTTTGCTATGTAGTTCTACCAGGAATGTGTTACCATGCAAAAACTGTCTATTTCAACTAATTTCGTCCATCCGATACGAACTTTGTACTTTGCTATGTAGTTCTACCAGGAATGTGTTACCATGCAAAAACTGTCTATTTCAACTAATTTCGTCTATCCGATACGAACTTTGTATTTTGCTATGTAGTTCCACCAGGAATGTGTTACCATGCAAAAACTGTCTATTTCAACTAATTTCGTCTATCCGATACGAACTTTGTATTTTGCTATGTAGTTCCACCAGGAATGTGTTACCATGCAAAAACTGTCTATTTCAACTAATTTCGTCCATCCGATACGAACTTTGTACTTTGCTATGTAGTTCTACCAGGAGTGTGTTACCATGCAAAAACTGTCTATTTCAACTAATTTCGTCCATCCGATACGAACTTTGTACTTTGCTGTGTAGTTCTACCAGGAATGTGTTACCATGCAAAAACTGTCTATTTCAACTAATTTTGTCCATCCGATACGAACTTTGTACTTTGCTATGTAGTTCTACCAGGAATGTGTTACCATGCAAAAACTGTCTATTTCAACTAATTTCGTCCATCCGATACGAACTTTGTACTTTGCTATGTAGTTCTACCAGGAATGTGTTACCATGCAAAAACTGTCTATTTCAACTAATTTTGTCCATCCGATACGAACTTTGTACTTTGCTATGTAGTTCTACCAGGAATGTGTTACCATGCAAAAACTGTCTATTTCAACTAATTTCGTCCATCCGATACGAACTTTGTACTTTGCTATGTAGTTCTACCAGGAATGTGTTACCATGCAAAAACTGTCTATTTCAACTAATTTCGTCTATCCGATACGAACTTTGTACTTTGCTATGTAGTTCTACCAGGAATGTGTTACCATGCAAAAACTGTCTATTTCAACTAATTATGTCCATCCGATACGAACTTTGTACTTTGCTATGTAGTTCTACCAGGAATGTGTTACCATGCAAAAACTGTCTATTTCAACTAATTATGTCCATCCGATACGAACTTTGTATTTTGCTATGTAGTTCTACCAGGAATGTGTTACCATGCAAAAACTGTCTATTTCAACTAATTTCGTCCATCCGATACGAACTTTGTACTTTGCTATGTAGTTCTACCAGGAATGTGTTACCATGCAAAAACTGTCTATTTCAACTAATTTCGTCTATCCGATACGAACTTTGTATTTTGCTATGTAGTTCCACCAGGAATGTGTTACCATGCAAAAACTGTCTATTTCAACTAATTTTGTCCATCCGATACGAACTTTGTACTTTACTATGCAGTTCTACCAGGAATGTGTTACCATGCAAAAACTGTCTATTTCAACTAATTTCGTCCATCCGATACGAACTTTGTACTTTGCTATGTAGTTCTACCAGGAATGTGTTACCATGCAAAAACTGTCTATTTCAATTAATTTCGTCTATCCGATACGAACTTTGTATTTTGCTATGTAGTTCCACCAGGAATGTGTTACCATGCAAAAACTGTCTATTTCAACTAATTTCGTCTATCCGATACGAACTTTGTATTTTGCTATGTAGTTCCACCAGGAATGTGTTACCATGCAAAAACTGTCTATTTCAACTAATTTCGTCCATCCGATACGAACTTTGTACTTTGCTATGTAGTTCTACCAGGAATGTGTTACCATGCAAAAACTGTCTATTTCAACTAATTTCGTCCATCCGATACGAACTTTGTACTTTGCTATGTAGTTCTACCAGGAATGTGTTACCATGCAAAAACTGTCTATTTCAACTAATTTTGTCCATCCGATACGAACTTTGTACTTTGCTATGTAGTTCTACCAGGAATGTGTTACCATGCAAAAACTGTCTATTTCAACTAATTTTGTCCATCCGATACGAACTTTGTACTTTGCTATGTAGTTCTACCAGGAATGTGTTACCATGCAAAAACTGTCTATTTCAACTAATTTTGTCCATCCGATACGAACTTTGTACTTTGCTATGTAGTTCTACCAGGAATGTGTTACCATGCAAAAACTGTCTATTTCAACTAATTTCGTCCATCCGATACGAACTTTGTACTTTGCTATGTAGTTCTACCAGGAATGTGTTACCATGCAAAAACTGTCTATTTCAACTAAATTCGTCCATCCGATACGAACTTTGTACTTTGCTATGTAGTTCTACCAGGAATGAGTTACCATGCAAAAACTGTCTATTTCAACTAATTTTGTCCATCCGATACGAACTTTGTACTTTGCTATGTAGTTCTACCAGGAATGTGTTACCATGCAAAAACTGTCTATTTCAACTAATTCCGTCCATCCGATACGAACTTTGTACTTTGCTATGTAGTTCTACCAGGAGTGTGTTACCATGCAAAAACTGTCTATTTCAACTAATTTCGTCCATCCGATACGAACTTTGTACTTTGCTATGTAGTTCTACCAGGAATGTGTTACCATGCAAAAACTGTCTATTTAAACTAATTTTGTCCATCCGATACGAACTTTGTGCTTTGCTATGTAGTTCTACCAGGAATGTGTTACCATGCAAAAACTGTCTATTTCAACTAATTTCGTCCATCCGATACGAACTTTGTACTTTGCTATGTAGTTCTACCAGGAATGTGTTACCATGCAAAAACTGTCTATTTCAACTAATTTCGTCCATCCGATACGAACTTTGTACTTTGCTTTGCAGGCTACTTTGCTTCTACCAGCAGTGTGTTACCATGCAAAAACTGTCTATTTCAACTAATTTCGTCCATCCGATACGAACTTTGTACTTTGCTATGTAGTTCTACCAGGAATGTGTTACCATGCAAAAACTGTCTATTTCAACTAATTTTGTCCATCCGATACGAACTTTGTACTTTGCTATGTAGTTCTACCAGGAATGTGTTACCATGCAAAAACTGTCTATTTCAACTAAATTCGTCCATCCGATACGAACTTTGTACTTTGCTATGTAGTTCTACCAGGAATGTGTTACCATGCAAAAACTGTCTATTTCAACTAATTTCGTCCATCCGATACGAACTTTGTACTTTGCTATGTAGTTCTACCAGGAATGTGTTACCATGCAAAAACTGTCTATTTCAACTAAATTCGTCCATCCGATACGAACTTTGTACTTTGCTATGTAGTTCTACCAGGAGTGTGTTACCATGCAAAAACTGTCTATTTCAACTAAATTCGTCCATCCGATACGAACTTTGTACTTTGCTATGTAGTTCTACCAGGAATGAGTTACCATGCAAAAACTGTCTATTTCAACTAAATTTGTCCATCCGATACGAACTTTGTACTTTGCTATGTAGTTCTACCAGGAATGTGTTACCATGCAAAAACTGTCTATTTCAACTAAATTCGTCCATCCGATACGAACTTTGTACTTTGCTATGTAGTTCTACCAGGAGTGTGTTTCCATGCAAAAACTGTCTATTTCAACTAATTTCGTCCATCCGATACGAACTTTGTACTTTGCTATGTAGTTCTACCAGGAGTGTGTTTCCATGCAAAAACTGTCTATTTCAACTAATTTCGTCCATCCGATACGAACTTTGTACTTTGCTATGAAGTTCTACCAGGAATGTGTTACCATGCAAAAACTGTCTATTTCAACTAAATTCGTCCATCCGATACGAACTTTGTACTTTGCTATGTAGTTCTACCAGGAATGAGTTACCATGCAAAAACTGTCTATTTCAACTAATTTTGTCCATCCGATACGAACTTTGTACTTTGCTATGTAGTTCTACCAGGAATGTGTTACCATGCAAAAACTGTCTATTTAAACTAATTTTGTCCATCCGATACGAACTTTGTACTTTGCTATGTAGTTCTACCAGGAATGTGTTACCATGCAAAAACTGTCTATTTCAACTAAATTCGTCCATCCGATACGAACTTTGTACTTTGCTATGTAGTTCTACCAGGAGTGTGTTACCATGCAAAAACTGTCTATTTCAACTAATTTTGTCCACCCGATACGAACTTTGTTCTTTGCTATGTAGTTCTACCAGGAATGTGTTACCATGCAAAAACTGTCTATTTCAACTAATTTCGTCCATCCGATACGAACTTTGTACTTTGCTATGTAGTTCTACCAGGAATGTGTTACCATGCAAAAACTGTCTATTTCAACTAATTTTGTCCATCCGATACGAACTTTGTACTTTGCTATGTAGTTCTACCAGGAATGTGTTACCATGCAAAAACTGTCTATTTCAACTAATTTCGTCCATCCGATACGAACTTTGTACTTTGCTATGTAGTTCTACCAGGAGTGTGTTACCATGCAAAAACTGTCTATTTTAACTAAATTCGTCCATCCGATACGAACTTTGTACTTTGCTATGTAGTTCTACCAGGAATGTGTTACCATGCAAAAACTGTCTATTTCAACTAATTCCGTCCATCCGATACGAACTTTGTACTTTGCTATGTAGTTCTACCAGGAGTGTGTTTCCATGCAAAAACTGTCTATTTCAACTAATTTTGTCCACCCGATACGAACTTTGTTCTTTGCTATGTAGTTCTACCAGGAATGTGTTACCATGCAAAAACTGTCTATTCCAACTAATTCCGTCCATCCGATACGAACTTTGTACTTTGCTATGTAGTTCTACCAGGAGTGTGTTACCATGCAAAAACTGTCTATTTCAACTAATTTCGTCCATCCGATACGAACTTTGTACTTTGCTATGTAGTTCTACCAGGAATGTGTTACCATGCAAAAACTGTCTATTTCAACTAATTTCGTCCATCCGATACGAACTTTGTACTTTGCTATGTAGTTCTACCAGGAATGTGTTACCATGCAAAAACTGTCTATTTCAACTAATTTTGTCCATCCGATACGATTTTTGTACTTTGCTATGTAGTTCTACCAGGAATGTGTTACCATGCAAAAACTGTCTATTTCAACTAAATTCGTCCATCCGATACGAACTTTGTACTTTGCTATGTAGTTCTACCAGGAGTGTGTTACCATGCAAAAACTGTCTATTTCAACTAATTTTGTCCACCCGATACGAACTTTGTTCTTTGCTATGTAGTTCTACCAGGAATGTGTTACCATGCAAAAACTGTCTATTTCAACTAATTTCGTCCATCCGATACGAACTTTGTACTTTGCTATGTAGTTCTACCAGGAGTGTGTTACCATGCAAAAACTGTCTATTTTAACTAAATTCGTCCATCCGATACGAACTTTGTACTTCGCTATGTAGTTCTACCAGGAATGTGTTACCATGCAAAAACTGTCTATTTCAACTAAATTTGTCCATCCGATACGAACTTTGTACTTTGCTATGTAGTTCTACCAGGAATGTGTTACCATGCAAAAACTGTCTATTTCAACTAATTCCGTCCATCCGATACGAACTTTGTACTTTGCTATGTAGTTCTACCAGGAGTGTGTTTCCATGCAAAAACTGTCTATTTCAACTAATTTCGTCCATCCGATACGAACTTTGTACTTTGCTATGTAGTTCTACCAGGAATGTGTTACCATGCAAAAACTGTCTATTTCAACTAATTTTGTCCATCCGATACGAACTTTGTACTTTGCTATGTAGTTCTACCAGGAATGTGTTACCATGCAAAAACTGTCTATTTCAACTAATTTTGTCCATCCGATACGAACTTTGTACTTTGCTATGTAGTTCTACCAGGAATGTATTACCATGCAAAAACTGTCTATTTCAACTAATTTCATCCATCCGATACGAACTTTGTACTTTGCTATGTAGTTCTACCAGGAGTGTGTTACCATGCAAAAACTGTCTATTTCAACTAATTTCGTCCATCCGATACGAACTTTGTACTTTGCTATGTAGTTCTACCAGGAATGTGTTACCATACAAAAACTGTCTATTTCAACTTATTTCATCCATCCGATACGAACTTTGTACTTTGCTATGTAGTTCTACCAGGAATGTATTACCATGCAAAAACTGTCTATTTCAACTAATTTCATCCATCCGATACGAACTTTGTACTTTGCTATGTAGTTCTACCAGGAGTGTGTTACCATGCAAAAACTGTCTATTTCAACTAATTTCGTCCATCCGATACGAACTTTGTACTTTGTTATGTAGTTCTACCAGGAATGTGTTACCATACAAAAACTGTCTATTTCCACTAATTTCTTCAATCAGATTCGAACTTTGTACTTTGCTATGTAGTTCTACCAGGAATGTGTTACCATGCAAAAACTGTCTATTTTAACTAATTTCGTCCATCCGATACAAACTTTGTACTTTGCTATGTAGTTCTACCAGGAGTGTGTTACCATTCGTCCATCCGATACGAACTTTGTACTTTGCCATGTAGTTCTATCAGGAATGTATTACCATGCAAAAACTGTCTATTTCAACCAATTTCATCCATCCGATACGAACTTTGTACTTTGTTATGTAGTTCTACCAGGAATGTGTTACCATACAAAAACTGTCTATTTCCACTAATTTCTTCAATCAGATTCGAACTTTGTACTTTGCTATGTAGTTCTACCAGGAATGTGTTACCATGCAAAAACTGTCTATTTCAACTAATTTCATCCATCCGATACGAACTTTGTACTTTGCTATGTAGTTCTACCAGGAGTGTGTTACCATGCAAAAACTGTCTATTTCAACTAATTTCGTCCATCCGATACGAACTTTGTACTTTGCTATGTAGTTCTACCAGGAATGTGTTACCATGCAAAAACTGTCTATTTTAACTAATTTCGTCCATCCGATACAAACTTTGTACTTTGCTATGTAGTTCTACCAGGAGTGTGTTACCATGCAAAAATTGTCTATTTCAACTAATTTCGT
Source organism: Anopheles moucheti (assembly GCF_943734755.1). Taxonomy (NCBI): domain Eukaryota; kingdom Metazoa; phylum Arthropoda; class Insecta; order Diptera; family Culicidae; genus Anopheles; species Anopheles moucheti. The sequence goes on from NW_026453699.1 coordinate 53,271, forward strand.
CCATCCGATACGAACTTTGTACTTTGCTATGTAGTTCTACCAGGAATGTGTTACCATGCAAAAACTGTCTATTTTAACTAATTTCGTCCATCCGATACGAACTTTGTACTTTGCTATGTAGTTCTATCAGGAATGTATTACCATGCAAAAACTGTCTTATTCAACTAATTTCGTCCATCCGATACGAACTTTGTACTATGCTATGTAGTTCTACCAGGAATGTGTTACCATGCAAAAACTGTCTATTTCAACTAATTTCGTCCATCCGATACGAACTTTGTACTTTGCTATGTAGTTCTACCAGGAATGTGTTACCATGCAAAAACTGTCTATTTCAACTAATTTCGTCCATCCGATACGAACTTTGTACTTTGCTATGTAGTTCTACCAGGAATGTGTTACCATGCAAAAACTGTCTATTTCAACTAATTTCGTCCATCCGATACGAACTTTGTACTTTGCTATGTAGTTCTACCAGGAATGTGTTACCATGCAAAAACTGTCTATTTCAACTAATTTCGTCCATCCGATACGAACTTTGTACTTTGCTATGTAGTTCTACCAGGAATGTGTTACCATGCAAAAACTGTCTATTTCAACTAATTTCGTCCATCCGATACGAACTTTGTACTTTGCTATGTAGTTCTACCAGGAATGTGTTACCATGCAAAAACTGTCTATTTCAACTAATTTCGTCCATCCGATACGAACTTTGTACTTTGCTATGTAGTTCTACCAGGAATGTGTTACCATGCAAAAACTGTCTATTTCAACTAATTTCGTCCATCCGATACGAACTTTGTACTTTGCTATGTAGTTCTACCAGGAATGTGTTACCATGCAAAAACTGTCTATTTCAACTAATTTCGTCCATCCGATACGAACTTTGTACTTTGCTATGTAGTTCTACCAGGAATGTGTTACCATGCAAAAACTGTCTATTTCAACTAATTTCGTCCATCCGATACGAACTTTGTACTTTGCTATGTAGTTCTACCAGGAATGTGTTACCATGCAAAAACTGTCTATTTCAACTAATTTCGTCCATCCGATACGAACTTTGTACTTTGCTATGTAGTTCTACCAGGAATGTGTTACCATGCAAAAACTGTCTATTTCAACTAAATTCGTCCATCCGATACGAACTTTGTACTTTGCTATGTAGTTCTACCAGGAATGTGTTACCATGCAAAAACTGTCTATTTCAACTAATTTCGTCCATCCAATACGAACTTTGTACTTTGCTATGTAGTTCTACCAGGAATGTGTTACCATGCAAAAACTGTCTATTTCAACTAATTTCGTCCATCCGATACGAACTTTGTACTTTGCTATGTAGTTCTACCAGGAATGTGTTACCATGCAAAAACTGTCTATTTCAACTAATTTCGTCCATCCGATACGAACTTTGTACTTTGCTATGTAGTTCTACCAGGAATGTGTTACCATGCAAAAACTGTCTATTTTAACTAATTTCGTCCATCCGATACGAACTTTGTACTTTGCTATGTAGTTCTACCAGGAATGTGTTACCATGCAAAAACTGTCTATTTTAACTAATTTCGTCCATCCGATACGAACTTTGTACTTTGCTATGTAGTTCTATCAGGAATGTATTACCATGCAAAAACTGTCTTATTCAACTAATTTCGTCCATCCGATACGAACTTTGTACTATGCTATGTAGTTCTACCAGGAATGTGTTACCATGCAAAAACTGTCTATTTTAACTAATTTCGTCCATCCGATACAAACTTTGTACTTTGCTATGTAGTTCTACCAGGAGTGTGTTACCATGCAAAAACTGTCTATTTTAACTAATTTCGTCCATCCGATACAAACTTTGTACTTTGCTATGTAGTTCTACCAGGAGTGTGTTACCATGCAAAAATTGTCTATTTCAACTAATTTCGTCCATCCGATACGAACTTTGTACTTTGCTATGTAGTTCTACCAGGAATGTGTTACCATGCAAAAACTGTCTATTTCAACTAATTTCGTCCATCCGATACGAACTTTGTACTTTGCTATGTAGTTCTACCAGGAATGTGTTACCATGCAAAAACTGTCTATTTCAACTAATTTCGTCCATCCGATACGCACTTTGTACTTTGCTATGTAGTTCTACCAGGAATGTGTTACCATGCAAAAACTGTCTATTTCAACTAATTTCGTCCATCCAATACGAACTTTGTACTTTGCTATGTAGTTCTACCAGGAATGTGTTACCATGCAAAAACTGTCTATTTCAACTAATTTCGTCCATCCGATACGAACTTTGTACTTTGCTATGTAGTTCTACCAGGAATGTGTTACCATGCAAAAACTGTCTATTTCAACTAATTTCGTCCATCCGATACGAACTTTGTACTTTGCTATGTAGTTCTACCAGGAATGTGTTACCATGCAAAAACTGTCTATTTTAACCAATTTCGTCCATCCGATACGAACTTTGTACTTTGCTATGTAGTTCTATCAGGAATGTGTTACCATGCAAAAACTGTCTTATTCAACTAATTTCGTCCATCCGATACGAACTTTGTACTATGCTATGTAGTTCTATCAGGAATGTGTTACCATGCAAAAACTGTCTATTTCAACTAATTTCGTCCATCCAATACGAACTTTGTACTTTGCTATGTAGTTCTACAAGGAATGTGTTACCATGCAAAAACTGTCTATTTCAACTAATTTCGTCCATCCGATACGAACTTTGTACTTTGCTATGTAGTTCTACCAGGAATGTGTTACCATGCAAAAACTGTCTATTTCAACTAATTTCGTCCATCCAATACGAACTTTGTACTTTGCTATGTAGTTCTACCAGGAATGTGTTACCATGCAAAAACTGTCTTATTCAACTAATTTCGTCCATCCAATACGAACTTTGTACTTTGCGATGTAGTTCTACCAGGAATGTGTTACCATGCAAAAACTGTCTATTTCAACTAATTTTGTCCATCCAATACGAACTTTGTACTTTGCTATGTAGTTCTACCAGGAGTGTGTTACCATGCAAAAACTGTCTATTTCAACTAATTTCGTCCATCCGATACGAACTTTGTACTTTGCTATGTAGTTCTACCAGGAATGTGTTACCATGCAAAAACTGTCTATTTCAACTAATTTCGACCATCCGATACGAACTTTGTACTTTGCTTTATAGTTCTACCAGGAATGTATGTAAAAGTATAGTTTTTATTACTGTTAGCTCCTGTCGCTTAGACGGTGGTTTCACTACTTTCCTCTACCTGTTCCGGGACACCTTTTATATAATCCCGATCGCGAGCACAGGGTGCTTCAATTCAAATATTTGGTTACATTTTACAATCGGCCGTTCTGATCTTTCTTTCGTCCCGAAAGAACTAATTATCTTCACCTTCGTTGTCCCTTATCTCTTGTTCTAACTCCTCCGGGTTATTGGTAACGTACCTCCATAATTTCATATTAGCTGCATTAGTAGACGTGACGTTAGGTCCTTCTCCGTTTCCTATTCTTTTTACTTTGTACCTTTCATTTCGGTTAACCTTTATGACTTCATAGGGACCCAAGAAATCACTCGCTAGCTTTTTACCCGCAATAAACTGAGTCCTTCTGATTGCTACCATATCGCCTAAAACATATGAATGTTCCGTTTTGCATCGCTTGTCGTATTGCCTTTTGTAAGTCTCTTGTGCTTTTTGGATAGCTTCGCGAGCTTCCGTTCTCATACGCGCTCTTTCCATATCATACGCATCACGCGTTTCCCTCTCTAGTATGGCTTGCAGTTGTTCGCTAGGCCTATTGAACATCGTGGTTCCAAACATCAATTCGAAAGGTGATCTACCGGTTGATGACTGACTATTGGAGTTAATAGCTCTTTGTACTTTTTCTACTGTCTTAAACCATTTTGATGGCTCATCGGCGGATAGTTTCGCAATTATAGCCAATATTATACGGTTCATACGTTCTACTTGCCCATTACCCTGGGGCACTCCTGTTGTACAAACTACGTGTTCGATACCTTCGGTTTTAACGTATTCCATGAACAAATTCGCCGTGAACGCTGCTCCACGGTCGGTAATGATTCGTGCTGGATTACCAAAAATTGATGACCACACTTCTAATTTTCTTAAAGTTTCCTCACAACTTGTGGTACGTGTTGGGAAAAGCCACACAAACTTGGAAAAAGCATCTACCATAGTTAATACGTATCGATACTGTTTTGATGTTGCATCCATCGGCCCTACATGATCTAAATGCAAGGTGTGCAACGGCTTATCTCCTTTATCAATACAATGCAAAAACCCTTCCCTTTTCCCTAGTTTTTTGTTAAACAGTATACACTGCACACAGTTATTTACAACCTGCCTAACCTTCTGCTCTAAGTGTGGGATGTAAAACTTCTGCCTGATATCATGCAATGTTCTTGTAACCGCAAAGTGACCATTATTATGAGACTCCTGAATGATCTCTCTTTCCATACACCTTGGAATCACAAGCAAATCGTTTCCATCTACTATTTTGTAAATCACTCCACCTTTCATCGTGTAACCGGTATCCGATCCTTTCGAGATTAGCTCGACGATAGGTTGCAGCGTCTCATCTTGTCGTTGAGCTTTCTTTATACGGACGGTCACATCGTCAGACATATGCATCATTTCTTTGGGGTATCGGCTTAAGCAATCAACATGCTGCAATCGGCTGCCCGGTCGATGTTCAACGCTAAAAGTAAAATCTTGTAAAAATATTACCCATGCCGCTACTTCCCGAGGGACGTCCTTCTTCTGCAGAGTTTGCTTGAACGCAATGCAGTCTGTCACCAGCTTGAATTGTATGCCCAGCAGGTAGTGTCTAAATCTCTTCACTGCCAGAAAGATCGCCTTCGCCTCCAGGATGTAACTATGCTGCTTGGCTTCACCCTCGGTAGTCTTCTTGCTCCAGTACATAACGGGATGCATCTTTCCACCGAAATTTTGCAGTAACACCGCTCCGAACCCTGCCTTCGACGCGTCTGTGTGAATCTCGGTTTCCGCGTCTCGATCGTAGATTTTCAATATCGGTTCCGTTGTCAGCAGATTCTTGAGAGATTCGAACGAATTGATCTGTCGCTCACTCATTTCAAACACCGTATCTTTTTGCAGTAGATCAGTCAACGGTCTCGCAATTAGTGAATATCCCTTGACGAACTTTCGGAAGAATCCCGTGAGTCCTAGAAACGATTGTATCGCCTTAACGTTTTTGGGTATGGGAAAATCCCGTATGGCCTTTATTTTCTCCGCTCCCGGAGATATCATACCCTGACTCACATTATGCCCGAGGAAATGCACTTCCGTTTGCATAAACTTACACTTCTTCCACTTTATAGATAAACCACTTTTGGCCGCTACCGCCAATACTCTTTCCGTTTTTTCCAGGCATTCTTCAACTTGTTTGTCCACTGCTACTTCTTCGGGATAGGCTAGACGAGTTGGCGCATGTCTAAAAGGCTGAATGTTATCTTCGGTCACAATCTTCAATTTCACCGAATTTTCTTCTGCGCAATTTTCGCTTCGAATAACCTTATATTCTTCGATCCACCGGTCTATCTTTTTGCGATACTTCTCAGGAACTATTATTTCTTGCTCACCGTCCACTTGGAAACCATCCGCGAGTAAAACAGTATCCACGTTGTTCAATCCTCTTTCTTCACATCGAGGAATCAATCTTACTCCGTCTTTTGTCACTTTAGCATCGAACAGTTGCAACGATTCTCTCCCGATAACACACTCGTATTTCATTGTTCCGTCCGGTACGATGAAAAACGGCACTCCCCGGTAGATTTGCGAATTTATCGACACCTCCGTCGAAATCCTTCCTGCGGCACGAGTACGTTTTCCCCCGAATCCGTGTAGTTCAATAGATACGTTTTCTACTGGTGGGGCTCCGATTCGATGAAAGACTGTGTTGGTGATCAAATTAAAGTAACAGCCAGAGTCAAACAAAGCGTATAACACACATTTTCCGATGGTGATATTTACCGTAGGCTCCTCCCCATCCACGATCAAATTCGTAGGAACACTCGTTACTCTACTTTTCCCGCACTCGTTAGCTTTGTGCCCGTTTTGTCCGCAACGGTAGCACTTCGTTCGCGACGTGTTTCGACACGTTTTTGCTTCATGTCCCGGTAAGCCGCAATTATAGCACTTTAGGTCAACGCTCCTTGTGTTGCACGTATTGGACAAATGTCCCATTCTTCCACATTTGTAGCATTTCCTAACTATGTCCTTAGCTGCTACACTACTTTTTTCACTACGCCCACTTGGCAGCTGTGATTTCATCGCCTGATATTTTTTCAGCTGAACCTTCAGCTCGGCCAAACTTGACGCCCCCATTAAACACACCTTGTTCCTGGGATCATCCTCGATACCCAGAACGATATACTCGCAAATCGACTCTTCGTCGACTTGTCCTTTATTTGCTAGCGCCTGCATGGCGTACACATATTCGATGTACGATTCGTCCGCCCGTTTCTTCCTCTTCCGCAATGATTCATGCACGTCTACACTCTTCGTTTGCTCCCGAAACTCTGCGGTAAGAGCGTCTTTCAGCTGTTTCCATGAGCTTAGACCACTGGCGCTATTAACGAACAGTTTTGCCGGACCAGTAAGAAGCCGCTTAGCATAGACCAATTTGTGCAATTCCGTCCATCCCAACAATCGAGCGTTCTCCTCGAATTCAGCGATAAATTTGCCTATGTCGTGACTTTTACCATCACCCGCAAACGTTGGTAACGCTTCCTTTACATCATTAAAGTTGAACGTGGTAGGACGCACCATGTCCGGTATTGTTTGCGCATCCACGAATTCTGCCACGCCGGTCGAGTTAAGAAGGCTTTGTTCCGCGCCTCTCTCTTCCGACTTACTTAAGTTAGCCAGTCGCGCTGCTAGCTCTTCTTTTGTTCCTGATGTCGACAGATTTTTAGCCTCACATTTTTTAACTAATCCTGTGCGAGTGAAAGATTCCACCAACTCCGCTACCTCCATTGTTCCTACAACGATTTTACAGCCAACAAGCGTCTAACAGCTTACACGCACAACACGTTTTTTCTTGCACACACTGCGATAACCAGGAACACACAGCAGTGCAATGCTCACAAACACTTTCACGCGCCCGCTAATGTGGAGCACACCACAATCCAATCAGCAGCTACACTCGCGCATACAGCGCTCACCGGGAGCACACAGCAATCCCACACACACAGTTACTTTTGCGCACACAGCGCCAGCCGGGAGCACACAGCACCCCAACAAACAGTACTTTACGTGCACACAGCACACATTTGCGCACACAGCGCTAACAAGGAGCACACAGCAACCCAAAATACACAGTACTTTACGTGCACACAGCACCTCTCTGCACACACAGTGCTAAAAGGGACGGACCACACGTTTTTTCGACAGTGCTTATTCCGCAAATCACTATCGCTCTATCGCTCTCCGTATGGCTATCCTTATCCCACTTCTGACACCAAATGTAAAAGTATAGTTTTTATTACTGTTAGCTCCTGTCGCTTAGACGGTGGTTTCACTACTGTCCTCTACCTGTTCCGGGACACCTTTTATATAATCCCGATCGCGAGCACAGGGTGCTTCAATTCAAATATTTGGTTACATTTTACATGTATTACCATGCAAAAACTGTCTATTTCAACTAATTTCATCCATCCGATACGAACTTTGTACTTTGCTATGTAGTTCTACCAGGAGTGTGTTACCATGCAAAAATTGTCTATTTCAACTAATTTCGTCCATCCGATACGAACTTTGTACTTTGCTATGTAGTTCTACCAGGAATGTGTTACCATGCAAAAACTGTCTATTTCAACTAATTTCGTCCATCCGATACGAACTTTGTACTTTGCTATGTAGTTCTACCAGGAATGTGTTACCATGCAAAAACTGTCTATTTTAACTAATTTCGTCCATCCAATACGAACTTTGTACTTTGCTATGTAGTTCTACCAGGAATGTGTTACCATGCAAAAACTGCCTATTTTAACTAATTTGGTCCATCCGATACGAACTTTGTACTTTGCTATGTAGTTCTACCAGGAATGTGTTACCATGCAAAAACTGTCTATTTCAACTAGTTTTGTCCATCCAATACGAACTTTGTACTTTGCTATGTAGTTCTACCAGGAATGTGTTACCATGCAAAAACTGTCTTTTTCAACTAATTTCGTCCATCCAATACGAACTTTTTACTTTGCTATGTAGTTCTACCAGGAATGTGTTACCATGCAAAAACTGTCTATTTCAACTAATTTTGTCCATCCGATACGAACTTTGTACTTTGCTATGTAGTTCTACCAGGAATGTGTTACCATGCAAAAATTGTCTATTTCAACTAATTTCGTCCATCCGATACGAACTTTGTACTTTGCTATGTAGTTCTACCAGGAATGTGTTACCATGCAAAAACTGTCTATTTTAACTAATTTCGTCCATCCAATACGAACTTTGTACTTTGCTATGTAGTTCTACCAGGAATGTGTTACCATGCAAAAACTGTCTATTTTAACTAATTTCGTCCATCCAATACGAACTTTGTACTTTGCTATGTAGTTCTACCAGGAATGTGTTACCATGCAAAAACTGTCTATTTCAACTAATTTTGTCCATCCGATACGAACTTTGTACTTTGCTATGTAGTTCTACCAGGAATGTGTTACCATGCAAAAATTGTCTATTTCAACTAATTTCGTCCATCCGATACGAACTTTGTACTTTGCTATGTAGTTCTACCAGGAATGTGTTACCATGCAAAAACTGTCTATTTCAACTAATTTCGTCCATCCGATACGCACTTTGTACTTTGCTATGTAGTTCTACCAGGAATGTGTTACCATGCAAAAACTGTCTATTTTAACTAAATTCGTCCATCCGATACGAACTTTGTACTTTGCTATGTAGTTCTACCAGGATTGTGTTACCATGCAAAAACTGTCTATTTCAACTAATTTCGTCCATCCGATACGAACTTTGAACTTTGCTATGTAGTTCTATCAGGAATGTGTTACCATGCAAAAACTGTCTATTTCAACTAATTTCGTCCATCCAATACGAACTTTGTACTTTGCTATGTAGTTCTACCAGGAATGTGTTACCATGCAAAAACTGTCTATTTCAACTGATTTCGTCCATCCAATACGAACTTTGTACTTTGCTATGTAGTTCTACCAGGAATGTGTTACCATGCAAAAACTGTCTATTTCAACTAATTTCTTCCATCCGATACGCACTTTGTACTTTGCTATGTAGTTCTACCAGGAATGTGTTACCATGCAAAAACTGTCTATTTCAACTAATTTCGTCCATCCGATACGAACTTTGTACTTTGCTATGTAGTTCTATCAGGAATGTGTTACCATGCAAAAACTGTCTATTTCAACTAATTTCGTCCATCCAATACGAACTTTGTACTTTGCTATGTAGTTCTACCAGGAATGTGTTACCATGCAAAAACTGTCTATTTTAACTAATTTCGTCCATCCAATACGAACTTTGTACTTTGCTATGTAGTTCTACCAGGAATGTGTTACCATGCAAAAACTGTCTATTTTAACTAATTTCGTCCATCCAATACGAACTTTGTACTTTGCTATGTAGTTCTACCAGGAATGTGTTACCATGCAAAAACTGTCTATTTCAACTAATTTCGTCCATCCAATACGAACTTTGTACTTTGCTATGTAGTTCTACCAGGAATGTGTTACCATGCAAAAACTGTCTATTTTAACTAATTTCGTCCATCCAATACGAACTTTGTACATTGCTATGTAGTTCTACCAGGAATGTGTTACCATGCAAAAACTGTCTTTTTCAACTAATTTCGTCCATCCAATACGAACTTTGTACTTTGCTATGTAGTTCTACCAGGAATGTGTTACCATGCAAAAACTGTCTATTTTAACTAATTTCGTCCATCCGATACGAACTTTGTACTTTGCTATGTAGTTCTACCAGGAATGTGTTACCATGCAAAAATTGTCTATTTCAACTTATTTCGTCCATCCGATACGAACTTTGTACTTTGCTATGTAGTTCTACCAGGAATGTGTTACCATGCAAAAACTGTCTATTTCAACTAATTTCGTCCATCCGATACGCACTTTGTACTTTGCTATGTAGTTCTACCAGGAATGTGTTACCATGCAAAAACTGTCTATTTTAACTAATTTCGTCCATCCAATACGAACTTTGTACTTTGCTATGTAGTTCTACCAGGAATGTGTTACCATGCAAAAACTGTCTATTTCAACTAATTTTGTCCATCCGATACGAACTTTGTACTTTGCTATGTAGTTCTACCAGGAATGTGTTACCATGCAAAAACTGTCTTTTTCAACTAATTTCGTCCATCCAATACGAACTTTGTACTTTGCTATGTAGTTCTACCAGGAATGTGTTACCATGCAAAAATTGTCTATTTCAACTAATTTCGTCCATCCGATACGAACTTTGTACTTTGCTATGTAGTTCTACCAGGAATGTGTTACCATGCAAAAACTGTCTATTTCAACTAATTTCGTCCATCCGATACGCACTTTGTACTTTGCTATGTAGTTCTACCAGGAATGTGTTACCATGCAAAAACTGTCTATTTTAACTAATTTCGTCCATCCAATACGAACTTTGTACTTTGCTATGTAGTTCTACCAGGAATGTGTTACCATGCAAAAACTGTCTATTTTAACTAATTTCGTCCATCCAATACGAACTTTGTACTTTGCTATGTAGTTCTACCAGGAATGTGTTACCATGCAAAAACTGTCTATTTCAACTAATTTTGTCCATCCGATACGAACTTTGTACTTTGCTATGTAGTTCTACCAGGAATGTGTTACCATGCAAAAATTGTCTATTTCAACTAATTTCGTCCATCCGATACGAACTTTGTACTTTGCCATGTAGTTCTACCAGGAATGTGTTACCATGCAAAAACTGTCTATTTCAACTAATTTCGTCCATCCGATACGCACTTTGTACTTTGCTATGTAGTTCTACCAGGAATGTGTTACCATGCAAAAACTGTCTATTTTAACTAATTTCGTCCATCCAATACGAACTTTGTACTTTGCTATGTAGTTCTACCAGGAATGTGTTACCATGCAAAAACTGTCTATTTTAACTAATTTCGTCCATCCAATACGAACTTTGTACTTTGCTATGTAGTTCTACCAGGAATGTGTTACCATGCAAAAACTGTCTTTTTCAACTAATTTCGTCCATCCAATACGAACTTTGTACTTTGCTATGTAGTTCTACCAGGAATGTGTTACCATGCAAAAACTGTCTATTTCAACTAATTTCGTCCATCCAATACGAACTTTGTACTTTGCTATGTAGTTCTACCAGGAATGTGTTACCATGCAAAAACTGTCTATTTTAACTAATTTCGTCCATCCAATACGAACTTTGTACTTTGCTATGTAGTTCTACCAGGAATGTGTTACCATGCAAAAACTGTCTTTTTCAACTAATTTCGTCCATCCAATACGAACTTTGTACTTTGCTATGTAGTTCTACCAGGAATGTGTTACCATGCAAAAACTGTCTATTTCAACTAATTTCGTCCATCCGATACGCACTTTGTACTTTGCTATGTAGTTCTACCAGGAATGTGTTACCATGCAAAAACTGTCTATTTTAACTAATTTCGTCCATCCGATACGAACTTTGTACTTTGCTATGTAGTTCTACCAGGATTGTGTTACCATGCAAAAACTGTCTATTTCAACTAATTTCGTCCATCCGATACGAACTTTGAACTTTGCTATGTAGTTCTATCAGGAATGTGTTACCATGCAAAAACTGTCTATTTCAACTAATTTCGTCCATCCAATACGAACTTTGTACTTTGCTATGTAGTTCTACCAGGAATGTGTTACCATGCAAAAACTGTCTATTTCAACTGATTTCGTCCATCCAATACGAACTTTGTACTTTGCTATGTAGTTCTACCAGGAATGTGTTACCATGCAAAAACTGTCTATTTCAACTAATTTCGTCCATCCGATACGCACTTTGTACTTTGCTATGTAGTTCTACCAGGAATGTGTTACCATGCAAAAACTGTCTATTTCAACTAATTTCGTCCATCCGATACGAACTTTGTACTTTGCTATGTAGTTCTATCAGGAATGTGTTACCATGCAAAAACTGTCTATTTCAACTAATTTCGTCCATCCAATACGAACTTTGTACTTTGCTATGTAGTTCTATCAGGAATGTGTTACCATGCAAAAACTGTCTATTTTAACTAATTTCGTCCATCCAATACGAACTTTGTACTTTGCTATGTAGTTCTACCAGGAATGTGTTACCATGCAAAAACTGTCTATTTCAACTAATTTCGTCCATCCAATACGAACTTTGTACTTTGCTATGTAGTTCTACCAGGAATGTGTTACCATGCAAAAACTGTCTATTTCAACTAATTTCGTCCATCCAATACGAACTTTGTACTTTGCTATGTAGTTCTACCAGGAATGTGTTACCATGCAAAAACTGTCTATTTCAACTAATTTCGTCCATCCAATACGAACTTTGTACTTTGCTATGTAGTTCTACCAGGAATGTGTTACCATGCAAAAACTGTCTATTTCAACTAATTTCGTCCATCCAATACGAACTTTGTACTTTGCTATGTAGTTCTACCAGGAATGTGTTACCATGCAAAAACTGTCTATTTCAACTAATTTCGTCCATCCAATACGAACTTTGTACTTTGCTATGTAGTTCTACCAGGAATGTGTTACCATGCAAAAACTGTCTATTTTAACTAATTTCGTCCATCCAATACGAACTTTGTACTTTGCTATGTAGTTCTACCAGGAATGTGTTACCATGCAAAAACTGTCTATTTCAACTAATTTCGTCCATCCAATACGAACTTTGTACTTTGCTATGTAGTTCTACCAGGAATGTGTTACCATGCAAAAACTGTCTATTTCAACTAATTTCGTCCATCCAATACGAACTTTGTACTTTGCTATGTAGTTCTACCAGGAATGTGTTACCATGCAAAAACTGTCTTTTTCAACTAATTTCGTCCATCCAATACGAACTTTGTACTTTGCTATGTAGTTCTACCAGGAATGTGTTACCATGCAAAAACTGTCTTTTTCAACTAATTACGTCCATCCGATATGAACTTTGTATTTTGCTATGTAGTTCTACCAGGAATGTGTTACCATGCAAAAACTGTCTATTTCAACTAATTTTGTCCATCCGATACGAACTTTGTATTTTGCTATGTAGTTCTACCAGGAATGTGTTACCATGCAAAAATTGTCTATTTCAACTAATTTCGTCCATCCGATACGAACTTTGTACTTTGCTATGTAGTTCTACCAGGGGTGTGTTACCATGCAAAAACTGTCTATTTCAACTAATTTCGTCCATCCGATACGAACTTTGTACTTTGCTATGTAGTTCTACCAGGAATGTGTTACCATGCAAAAACTGTCTATTTCAACTAATTTCGTCCATCCGATACGAACTTTGTATTTTGCTATGTAGTTCTACCAGGAATGTGTTACCATGCAAAAACTGTCTATTTCAACTAATTTCGTCCATCCGATACGAACTTTGTACTTTGCTATGTAGTTCTACCAGGAATGTGTTACCATGCAAAAACTGTCTATTTCAACTAATTTCGTCCATCCGATACGAACTTTGTATTTTGCTATGTAGTTTTACCAGGAATGTGTTAAAGTTCAAAAACTGTCTATTACAACTAATTTCGTCCATCCGATACGAACTTTGTATTTTGCTATGTAGTTCTACCAGGAATGTGTTACCATGCAAAAACTGTCTATTTCAACTAATTTCGTCCATCCGATACGAACTTTGTACTTTGCTATGTAGTTCTACCAGGAATGTGTTACCATGCAAAAATTGTCTATTTCAACTAATTTCGTCCATCCGATACGAACTTTGTACTTTGCTATGTAGTTCTACCAGGGGTGTGTTACCATGCAAAAACTGTCTATTTCAACTAATTTCGTCCATCCGATACGAACTTTGTACTTTGCTATGTAGTTCTACCAGGAATGTGTTACCATGCAAAAACTGTCTATTTCAACTAATTTTGTCCATCCGATACGAACTTTGTATTTTGCTATGTAGTTTTACCAGGAATGTGTTACCATGCAAAAACTGTCTATTTCAACTAATTTTGTCCATCCGATACGAACTTTGTATTTTGCTATGTAGTTCTACCAGGAATGTGTTACCATGCAAAAACTGTCTATTTCAACTAATTTCGTCCATCCGATACGAACTTTGTACTTTGCTATGTAGTTCTACCAGGAGTGTGTTACCATGCATAAACTGTCTATTTCAACTTATTTTGTCCATCCAATACGAGCTTTGTACTTTGCTATGTAGTTCTACCAGGAGTGTGTTACCATGCAAAAACTGTCTATTTCAACTAATTTTGTCCATCCGATACGAACTTTGTATTTTGCTATGTAGTTCTACCAGGAATGTGTTACCATGCAAAAACTGTCTATTTCAACTAATTTCGTCCATCCGATACGAACTTTGTATTTTGCTATGTAGTTCTACCAGGAATGTGTTACCATGCAAAAACTGTCTATTTTAATTTAATTCATCCATCCGATACGAACTTTGTACTTTGCTATGTAGTTCTACCAGGAGTGTGTTACCATGCAAAAACTGTCTATTTCAACTAATTTTGTCCATCCGATACGAACTTTGTATTTTGCTATGTAGTTCTACCAGGAATGTGTTACCATGCAAAAACTGTCTATTTCAACTAATTTTGTCCATCCGATACGAACTTTGTACTTTGCTATGTAGTTCTACCAGGAGTGTGTTACCATGCATAAACTGTCTATTTCAACTTATTTTGTCCATCCAATACGAACTTTGTACTTTGCTATGTAGTTCTACCAGGAGTGTGTTACCATGCAAAAACTGTCTATTTCAACTAATTTCGTCCATCCGATACGAACTTTGTACTTTGCTATGTAGTTCTACCAGGAATGTGTTACCATGCAAAAATTGTCTATTTCAACTAATTTCGTCCATCCGATACGAACTTTGTATTTTGCTATGTAGTTCTACCAGGAATGTGTTACCATGCATAAACTGTCTATTTCAACTAATTTTGTCCATCCGATACGAACTTTGTACTTTGCTATGTAGTTCTACCAGGAGTGTGTTACCATGCAAAAACTGTCTATTTCAACTAATTTCGTCCATCCGATACGAACTTTGTACTTTGCTATGTAGTTCTACCAGGAATGTGTTACCATGCAAAAACTGTCTATTTCAACTAATTTCGTCCATCCGATACGAACTTTGTATTTTGCTATGTAGTTCTACCAGGAATGTGTTACCATACATAAACTGTCTATTTCAACTAATTTCGTCCATCCGATACGAACTTTGTATTTTGCTATGTAGTTCTACCAGGAGTGTGTTACCATGCAAAAACTGTCTATTTCAACTAATTTCGTCCATCCGATACGAACTTTGTACTTTGCTATGTAGTTCTACAAGGAATGTGTTACCATGCAAAAACTGTCTATTTCAACTAATTTTGTCCATCCGATACGAACTTTGTACTTTGCTATGTAGTTCTACCAGGAGTGTGTTACCATGCAAAAACTGTCTATTTCAACTAATTTCGTCCATCCGATACGAACTTTGTACTTTGCTATGTAGTTCTACCAGGAGTGTGTTACCATGCAAAAACTGTCTATTTCAACTAATTTCGTCCATCCGATACGAACTTTGTATTTTGCTATGTAGTTCTACCAGGAATGTGTTACCATGCAAAAACTGTCTATTACAACTAATTTTGTCCATCCGATACGAACTTTGTATTTTGCTATGTAGTTCTACCAGGAATGTGTTACCATGCAAAAATTGTCTATTTCAACTAATTTCGTCCATCCGATACGAACTTTGTATTTTGCTATGTAGTTCTACCAGGAATGTGTTAGCATGCAAAAACTGTCTATTTCAACTAATTTTGTCCATCCGATACGAACTTTGTATTTTGCTATGTAGTTCTACCAGGAGTGTGTTACCATGCAAAAACTGCCTATTTCAACTAATTTCGTCCATCCGATACGAACTTTGTATTTTGCTATGTAGTTCTACCAGGAATGTGTTACCATGCATAAACTGTCTATTTCAACTTATTTTGTCCATCCAATACGAACTTTGTACTTTGCTATGTAGTTCTACCAGGAATGTGTTACCATGCAAAAACTGTCTATTTCAACTAATTTTGTCCATCCGATACGAACTTTGTACTTTGCTATGTAGTTCTACCAGGAATGTGTTACCATGCAAAAACTGTCTATTTCAACTAATTTTGTCCATCCGATACGAACTTTGTACTTTGCTATGTAGTTCTACCAGGAGTGTGTTACCATGCAAAAACTGTCTATTTCAACTAATTTTGTCCATCCGATACGAACTTTGTACTTTGCTATGTAGTTCTACCAGGAATGTGTTACCATGCAAAAACTGTCTATTTCAACTAATTTTGTCCATCCGATACGAACTTTGTATTTTGCTATGTAGTTCTACCAGGAGTGTGTTACCATGCAAAAACTGCCTATTTCAACTAATTTCGTCCATCCGATACGAACTTTGTATTTTGCTATGTAGTTCTACCAGGAATGTGTTACCATGCATAAACTGTCTATTTCAACTTATTTTGTCCATCCAATACGAACTTTGTACTTTGCTATGTAGTTCTACCAGGAATGTGTTACCATGCAAAAACTGTCTATTTCAACTAATTTTGTCCATCCGATACGAACTTTGTATTTTGCTATGTAGTTTTACCAGGAATGTGTTACCATGCAAAAATTGTCTATTTCAACTAATTTCGTCCATCCGATACGAACTTTGTACTTTGCTATGTAGTTCTACCAGGAGTGTGTTACCATGCATAAACTGTCTATTTTAACTTATTTTGTCCATCCAATACGAACTTTGTACTTTGCTATGTAGTTCTACCAGGAGTGTGTTACCATGCAAAAACTGCCTATTTCAACTAATTTCGTCCATCCGATACGAACTTTGTATTTTGCTATGTAGTTCTACCAGGAATGTGTTACCATGCATAAACTGTCTATTTCAACTTATTTTGTCCATCCAATACGAACTTTGTACTTTGCTATGTAGTTCTACCAGGAATGTGTTACCATGCAAAAACTGTCTATTTCAACTAATTTTGTCCATCCGATACGAACTTTGTATTTTGCTATGTAGTTTTACCAGGAATGTGTTACCATGCAAAAATTGTCTATTTCAACTAATTTCGTCCATCCGATACGAACTTTGTACTTTGCTATGTAGTTCTACCAGGAGTGTGTTACCATGCATAAACTGTCTATTTCAACTTATTTTGTCCATCCAATACGAACTTTGTACTTTGCTATGTAGTTCTACCAGGAGTGTGTTACCATGCAAAAACTGTCTATTTCAACTAATTTTGTCCATCCGATACGAACTTTGTATTTTGCTATGTAGTTTTACCAGGAATGTGTTACCATGCAAAAACTGTCTATTTCAACTAATTTCGTCCATCCGATACGAACTTTGTACTTTGCTATGTAGTTCTACCAGGAGTGTGTTACCATGCATAAACTGTCTATTTCAACTTATTTTGTCCATCCAATACGAACTTTGTACTTTGCTATGTAGTTCTACCAGGAGTGTGTTACCATGCAAAAACTGTCTATTTCAACTAATTTTGTCCATCCGATACGAACTTTGTATTTTGCTATGTAGTTTTACCAGGAATGTGTTACCATGCAAAAATTGTCTATTTCAACTAATTTCGTCCATCCGATACGAACTTTGTACTTTGCTATGTAGTTCTACCAGGAGTGTGTTACCATGCATAAACTGTCTATTTCAACTTATTTTGTCCATCCAATACGAACTTTGTACTTTGCTATGTAGTTCTACCAGGAGTGTGTTACCATGCAAAAACTGTCTATTTCAACTAATTTTGTCCATCCGATACGAACTTTGTATTTTGCTATGTAGTTCTACCAGGAGTGTGTTACCATGCAAAAACTGTCTATTTCAATTTAATTCATCCATCCGATACGAACTTTGTACTTTGCTATGTAGTTCTACCAGGAATGTGTTACCATGCATAAACTGTCTATTTCAACTAATTTTGTCCATCCGATACGAACTTTGTATTTTGCTATGTAGTTCTACCAGGAATGTGTTACCATGCATAAACTGTCTATTTCAACTAATTTTGTCCATCCGATACGAACTTTGTATTTTGCTATGTAGTTCTACCAGGAGTGTGTTACCATGCAAAAACTGCCTATTTCAACTAATTTCGTCCATCCGATACGAACTTTGTATTTTGCTATGTAGTTCTACCAGGAATGTGTTACCATGCATAAACTGTCTATTTCAACTAATTTTGTCCATCCGATACGAACTTTGTACTTTGCTATGTAGTTCTACCAGGAATGTGTTACCATGCAAAAACTGTCTATTTCAACTAATTTTGTCCATCCGATACGAACTTTGTATTTTGCTATGTAGTTTTACCAGGAATGTGTTACCATGCAAAAATTGTCTATTTCAACTAATTTCGTCCATCCGATACGAACTTTGTACTTTGCTATGTAGTTCTACCAGGAGTGTGTTACCATGCATAAACTGTCTATTTCAACTTATTTTGTCCATCCAATACGAACTTTGTACTTTGCTATGTAGTTCTACCAGGAGTGTGTTACCATGCAAAAACTGTCTATTTCAACTAATTTTGTCCATCCGATACGAACTTTGTATTTTGCTATGTAGTTTTACCAGGAATGTGTTACCATGCAAAAACTGTCTATTTCAACTAATTTCGTCCATCCGATACGAACTTTGTATTTTGCTATGTAGTTCTACCAGGAATGTGTTACCATGCAAAAACTGTCTATTTCAATTTAATTCATCCATCCGATACGAACTTTGTACTTTGCTATGTAGTTCTACCAGGAGTGTGTTCTACCATCCGATACGAACTTTGTATTTTGCTATGTAGTTCTACCAGGAATGTGTTACCATGCAAAAACTGTCTATTTCAATTTAATTCATCCATCCGATACGAACTTTGTACTTTGCTATGTAGTTCTACCAGGAGTGTGTTACCATGCAAAAACTGTCTATTTCAACTAATTTTGTCCATCCGATACGAACTTTGTATTTTGCTATGTAGTTATACCAGGAATGTGTTACCATGCAAAAACTGTCTATTTCAACTAATTTCGTCCATCCGATACGAACTTTGTATTTTGCTATGTAGTTCTACCAGGAATGTGTTACCATGCAAAAACTGTCTATTTCAACTAATTTTGTCCATCCGATACGAACTTTGTACTTTGCTATGTAGTTCTACCAGGAGTGTGTTACCATGCAAAAACTGTCTATTTCAACTAATTTCGTCCATCCGATACGAACTTTGTATTTTGCTATGTAGTTCTACCAGGAGTGTGTTCTACCATCCGATACGAACTTTGTATTTTGCTATGTAGTTCTACCAGGAATGTGTTACCATGCAAAAACTGTCTATTTCAATTTAATTCATCCATCCGATACGAACTTTGTACTTTGCTATGTAGTTCTACCAGGAGTGTGTTCTACCATCCGATACGAACTTTGTATTTTGCTATGTAGCTCTACCAGGAATGTGTTACCATGCAAAAACTGTCTATTTCAATTTAATTCATCCATCCGATACGAACTTTGTACTTTGCTATGTAGTTCTACCAGGAGTGTGTTACCATGCAAAAACTGTCTATTTCAACTAATTTTGTCCATCCGATACGAACTTTGTATTTTGCTATGTAGTTCTACCAGGAATGTGTTACCATGCAAAAACTGTCTATTTCAACTAATTTTGTCCATCCGATACGAACTTTGTACTTTGCTATGTAGTTCTACCAGGAATGTGTTACCATGCAAAAACTGTCTATTTCAACTAATGTTGTCCATCCGATACGAACTTTGTACTTTGCTATGTAGTTCTACCAGGAATGTGTTACCATGCAAAAATTGTCTATTTCAACTAATTTTGTCCATCCGATACGAACTTTGTATTTTGCTATGTAGTTCTACCAGGAATGTGTTACCATGCAAAAATTGTCTATTTCAACTAATTTCGTCCATCCGATACGAACTTTGTATTTTGCTATGTAGTTCTACCAGGAATGTGTTACCATGCATAAACTGTCTATTTCAACTAATTTCGTCCATCCGATACGAACTTTGTACTTTGCTATGTAGTTCTACCAGGAGTGTGTTACCATGCAAAAACTGTCTATTTCAACTAATTTCGTCCATCCGATACGAACTTTGTATTTTGCTATGTAGTTATACCAGGAATGTGTTACCATGCAAAAACTGTCTATTTCAACTAATTTTGTCCATCCGATACGAACTTTGTATTTTGCTATGTAGTTCTACCAGGAATGTGTTACCATGCAAAAATTGTCTATTTCAACTAATTTCGTCCATCCGATACGAACTTTGTATTTTGCTATGTAGTTCTACCAGGAATGTGTTACCATACATAAACTGTCTATTTCAACTAATTTCGTCCATCCGATACGAACTTTGTACTTTGCTATGTAGTTCTACCAGAAGTGTGTTACCATGCAAAAACTGTCTATTTCAACTAATTTCGTCCATCCGATACGAACTTTGTATTTTGCTATGTAGTTCTACCAGGAGTGTGTTACCATGCAAAAACTGTCTATTTCAACTAATTTCGTCCATCCGATACGAACTTTGTACTTTGCTATGTAGTTCTACCAGGAATGTGTTACCATGCAAAAACTGTCTATTTCAACTAATTTTGTCCATCCGATACGAACTTTGTACTTTGCTATGTAGTTCTACCAGGAGTGTGTTACCATGCAAAAACTGTCTATTTCAACTAATTTCGTCCATCCGATACGAACTTTGTACTTTGCTATGTAGTTCTACCAGGAGTGTGTTACCATGCAAAAACTGTCTATTTCAACTAATTTCGTCCATCCGATACGAACTTTGTATTTTGCTATGTAGTTCTACCAGGAATGTGTTACCATGCAAAAACTGTCTATTTCAACTAATTTTGTCCATCCGATACGAACTTTGTATTTTGCTATGTAGTTCTACCAGGAATGTGTTACCATGCATAAACTGTCTATTTCAACTTATTATGTCCATCCAATACGAACTTTGTACTTTGCTATGTAGTTCTACCAGGAGTGTGTTACCATGCATAAACTGTCTATTTCAACTAATTTTGTCCATCCGATACGAACTTTGTACTTTGCTATGTAGTTCTACCAGGAATGTGTTACCATGCAAAAACTGTCTATTTCAACTAATTTTGTCCATCCGATACGAACTTTGTATTTTGCTATGTAGTTCTACCAGGAATGTGTTACTATGCAAAAACTGTCTATTTCAACTAATTTCGTCCATCCGATACGAACTTTGTATTTTGCTATGTAGTTCTACCAGGAGTGTGTTACCATGCAAAAACTGCCTATTTCAACTAATTTCGTCCATCCGATACGAACTTTGTACTTTGCTATGTAGTTATACCAGGAATGTGTTACCATGCAAAAACTGTCTATTTTAACTAATTTCGTCCATCCGATACGAACTTTGTATTTTGCTATGTAGTTCTACCAGGAATGTGTTACTATGCAAAAACTGTCTATTTCAACTAATTTCGTCCATCCGATACGAACTTTGTACTTTGCTATGTAGTTATACCAGGAATGTGTTACCATGCAAAAACTGTCTATTTCAACTAATTTCGTCCATCCGATACGAACTTTGTATTTTGCTATGTAGTTCTACCAGGAGTGTGTTACCATGCAAAAACTGCCTATTTCAACTAATTTCGTCCATCCGATACGAACTTTGTACTTTGCTATGTAGTTATACCAGGAATGTGTTACCATGCAAAAACTGTCTATTTTAACTAATTTCGTCCATCCGATACGAACTTTGTATTTTGCTATGTAGTTCTACCAGGAATGTGTTACTATGCAAAAACTGTCTATTTCAACTAATTTCGTCCATCCGATACGAACTTTGTACTTTGCTATGTAGTTATACCAGGAATGTGTTACCATGCAAAAACTGTCTATTTCAACTAATTTCGTCCATCCGATACGAACTTTGTACTTTGCTATGTAGTTATACCAGGAATGTGTTACTATGCAAAAACTGTCTATTTCAACTAATTTCGTCCATCCGATACGAACTTTGTATTTTGCTATGTAGTTCTACCAGGAATGTGTTACTATGCAAAAACTGTCTATTTCAACTAATTTCGTCCATCCGATACGAACTTTGTATTTTGCTATGTAGTTCTACCAGGAGTGTGTTACCATGCAAAAACTGCCTATTTCAACTAATTTCGTCCATCCGATACGAACTTTGTACTTTGCTATGTAGTTATACCAGGAATGTGTTACCATGCAAAAACTGTCTATTTTAACTAATTTCGTCCATCCGATACGAACTTTGTATTTTGCTATGTAGTTCTACCAGGAGTGTGTTACTATGCAAAAACTGTCTATTTCAACTAATTTCGTCCATCCGATACGAACTTTGTACTTTGCTATGTAGTTATACCAGGAATGTGTTACCATGCAAAAACTGTCTATTTTAACTAATTTCGTCCATCCGATACGAACTTTGTATTTTGCTATGTAGTTCTACCAGGAATGTGTTACTATGCAAAAACTGTCTATTTCAACTAATTTCGTCCATCCGATACGAACTTTGTACTTTGCTATGTAGTTCTACCAGGAATGTGTTACCATGCAAAAACTGTCTATTTCAACTAATTTCGTCCATCCGATACGAACTTTGTATTTTGCTATGTAGTTATACCAGGAATGTGTTACCATGCAAAAACTGTCTATTTCAACTAATTTTGTCCATCCGATACGAACTTTGTATTTTGCTATGTAGTTCTACCAGGAATGTGTTAACATGCAAAAACTGTCTATTTCAACTAATTTCGTCCATCCGATACGAACTTTGTACTTTGCTATGTAGTTCTACCAGGAATGTGTTACCATGCAAAAACTGTCTATTTCAACTAATTTTGTCCATCCGATACGAACTTTGTATTTTGCTATGTAGTTCTACCAGGAATGTGTTACCATGCAAAAACTGTCTATTTCAACTAATTTTGTCCATCCGATACGAACTTTGTATTTTGCTATGTAGTTCTACCAGGAATGTGTTACCATGCAAAAACTGTCTATTTCAACTAATTTTGTCCATCCGATACGAACTTTGTATTTTGCTATGTAGTTCTACCAGGAATGTGTTACCATACAAAAACTGTCTATTTCAACTAATTTCGTCCATCCGATACGAACTTTGTACTTTGCTATGTAGTTCTACCAGAAGTGTGTTACCATGCAAAAACTGTCTATTTCAACTAATTTCGTCCATCCGATACGAACTTTGTATTTTGCTATGTAGTTCTACCAGGAGTGTGTTACCATGCAAAAACTGTCTATTTCAACTAATTTCGTCCATCCGATACGAACTTTGTACTTTGCTATGTAGTTCTACCAGGAATGTGTTACCATGCAAAAACTGTCTATTTCAACTAATTTTGTCCATCCGATACGAACTTTGTACTTTGCTATGTAGTTCTACCAGGAGTGTGTTACCATGCAAAAACTGTCTATTTCAACTAATTTCGTCCATCCGATACGAACTTTGTACTTTGCTATGTAGTTCTACCAGGAGTGTGTTACCATGCAAAAACTGTCTATTTCAACTAATTTCGTCCATCCGATACGAACTTTGTATTTTGCTATGTAGTTCTACCAGGAATGTGTTACCATGCAAAAACTGTCTATTTCAACTAATTTTGTCCATCCGATACGAACTTTGTATTTTGCTATGTAGTTCTACCAGGAATGTGTTACCATGCATAAACTGTCTATTTCAACTTATTATGTCCATCCAATACGAACTTTGTACTTTGCTATGTAGTTCTACCAGGAGTGTGTTACCATGCATAAACTGTCTATTTCAACTAATTTTGTCCATCCGATACGAACTTTGTACTTTGCTATGTAGTTCTACCAGGAATGTGTTACCATGCAAAAACTGTCTATTTCAACTAATTTTGTCCATCCGATACGAACTTTGTATTTTGCTATGTAGTTCTACCAGGAATGTGTTACTATGCAAAAACTGTCTATTTCAACTAATTTCGTCCATCCGATACGAACTTTGTATTTTGCTATGTAGTTCTACCAGGAGTGTGTTACCATGCAAAAACTGCCTATTTCAACTAATTTCGTCCATCCGATACGAACTTTGTACTTTGCTATGTAGTTATACCAGGAATGTGTTACCATGCAAAAACTGTCTATTTTAACTAATTTCGTCCATCCGATACGAACTTTGTATTTTGCTATGTAGTTCTACCAGGAATGTGTTACTATGCAAAAACTGTCTATTTCAACTAATTTCGTCCATCCGATACGAACTTTGTACTTTGCTATGTAGTTATACCAGGAATGTGTTACCATGCAAAAACTGTCTATTTCAACTAATTTCGTCCATCCGATACGAACTTTGTATTTTGCTATGTAGTTCTACCAGGAGTGTGTTACCATGCAAAAACTGCCTATTTCAACTAATTTCGTCCATCCGATACGAACTTTGTACTTTGCTATGTAGTTATACCAGGAATGTGTTACCATGCAAAAACTGTCTATTTTAACTAATTTCGTCCATCCGATACGAACTTTGTATTTTGCTATGTAGTTCTACCAGGAATGTGTTACTATGCAAAAACTGTCTATTTCAACTAATTTCGTCCATCCGATACGAACTTTGTACTTTGCTATGTAGTTATACCAGGAATGTGTTACCATGCAAAAACTGTCTATTTCAACTAATTTCGTCCATCCGATACGAACTTTGTACTTTGCTATGTAGTTATACCAGGAATGTGTTACTATGCAAAAACTGTCTATTTCAACTAATTTCGTCCATCCGATACGAACTTTGTATTTTGCTATGTAGTTCTACCAGGAATGTGTTACTATGCAAAAACTGTCTATTTCAACTAATTTCGTCCATCCGATACGAACTTTGTATTTTGCTATGTAGTTCTACCAGGAGTGTGTTACCATGCAAAAACTGCCTATTTCAACTAATTTCGTCCATCCGATACGAACTTTGTACTTTGCTATGTAGTTATACCAGGAATGTGTTACCATGCAAAAACTGTCTATTTTAACTAATTTCGTCCATCCGATACGAACTTTGTATTTTGCTATGTAGTTCTACCAGGAATGTGTTACTATGCAAAAACTGTCTATTTCAACTAATTTCGTCCATCCGATACGAACTTTGTACTTTGCTATGTAGTTATACCAGGAATGTGTTACCATGCAAAAACTGTCTATTTTAACTAATTTCGTCCATCCGATACGAACTTTGTATTTTGCTATGTAGTTCTACCAGGAATGTGTTACTATGCAAAAACTGTCTATTTCAACTAATTTCGTCCATCCGATACGAACTTTGTACTTTGCTATGTAGTTCTACCAGGAATGTGTTACCATGCAAAAACTGTCTATTTCAACTAATTTCGTCCATCCGATACGAACTTTGTATTTTGCTATGTAGTTATACCAGGAATGTGTTACCATGCAAAAACTGTCTATTTCAACTAATTTTGTCCATCCGATACGAACTTTGTATTTTGCTATGTAGTTCTACCAGGAATGTGTTAACATGCAAAAACTGTCTATTTCAACTAATTTCGTCCATCCGATACGAACTTTGTACTTTGCTATGTAGTTCTACCAGGAATGTGTTACCATGCAAAAACTGTCTATTTCAACTAATTTTGTCCATCCGATACGAACTTTGTATTTTGCTATGTAGTTCTACCAGGAATGTGTTACCATGCAAAAACTGTCTATTTCAACTAATTTTGTCCATCCGATACGAACTTTGTATTTTGCTATGTAGTTCTACCAGGAATGTGTTACTATGCAAAAACTGTCTATTTCAACTAATTTTGTCCATCCGATACGAACTTTGTACTTTGCTATGTAGTTCTACCAGGAGTGTGTTACCATGCAAAAACTGTCTATTTCAACTAATTTTGTCCATCCGATACGAACTTTGTATTTTGCTATGTAGTTCTACCAGGAATGTGTTACTATGCAAAAACTGTCTATTTCAACTAATTTTGTCCATCCGATACGAACTTTGTACTTAGCTATGTAGTTCTACCAGGAATGTGTTACTATGCAAAAACTGTCTATTTCAACTAATTTTGTCCATCCGATACGAACTTTGTACTTTGCTATGTAGTTATACCAGGAATGTGTTACCATGCAAAAACTGTCTATTTCAACTAATTTCGTCCATCCGATACGAACTTTGTATTTTGCTATGTAGTTCTACCAGGAATGTGTTACTATGCAAAAACTGTCTATTTCAACTAATTTCGTCCATCCGATACGAACTTTGTATTTTGCTATGTAGTTCTACCAGGAATGTGTTACTATGCAAAAACTGTCTATTTCAACTAATTTCGTCCATCCGATACGAACTTTGTATTTTGCTATGTAGTTCTACCAGGAATGTGTTACTATGCAAAAACTGTCTATTTCAACTAATTTCGTCTATCCGATACGAACTTTGCACTTTGCTATGTAGTTCTACCAGGAGTGTGTTACCATGCAAAAACTGTCTATTTCAACTAATTTCGTCCATCCGATACGAACTTTGTACTTTGCTATGTAGTTCTACCAGGAGTGTGTTACCATGCAAAAACTGTCTATTTCAACTAATTTCGTCCATCCGATACAAACTTTGTACTTTGCTATGTAGTTCTACCAGGAATGTGTTACCATGCAAAAACTGTCTATTTCAACTAATTTTGTCCATCCGATACGAACTTTGTATTTTGCTATGTAGTTCTACCAGGAATGTGTTACCATGCAAAAACTGTCTATTTCAACTAATTTCGTCCATCTGATACGAAATTTGTATTTTGCTATGTAGTTCTACCAGGAATGTGTTAACATGCAAAAACTGTCTATTTCAACTAATTTCGTCCATCCGATACGAACTTTGTATTTTGCTATGTAGTTCTACCAGGAGTGTGTTACCATGCAAAAACTGTCTATTTCAACTAATTTTGTCCATCCGATACGAACTTTGTATTTTGCTATGTAGTTCTACCAGGAATGTGTTACCATGCAAAAACTGTCTATTTCAACTAATTTCGTCCATCCGAAACGAACTTTGTACTTTGCTATGTGGTTCTACCAGGAATGTGTTACCATGCAAAAACTGTCTATTTCAACTAATTTTGTCCATCCGATACGAACTTTGTATTTTGCTATGTAGTTCTACCAGGAATGTGTTACCATGCAAAAACTGTCTATTTCAACTAATTTCGTCCATCCGATACGAACTTTGTATTTTGCTATGTAGTTCTACCAGGAATGTGTTACCATGCAAAAACTGTCTATTTCAACTAATTTTGTCCATCCGATACGAACTTTGTACTTTGCTATGTAGTTATACCAGGAATGTGCTACCATGCAAAAACTGTCTATTTCAACTAATTTTGTCCATCCGATACGAACTTTGTATTTTGCTATGTAGTTCTACCAGGAATGTGTTACCATGCAAAAACTGTCTATTTCAACTAATTTCGTCCATCCGATACGAACTTTGTACTTTGCTATGTAGTTCTACCAGGAATGTGTTACCATGCAAAAACTGTCTATTTCAACTAATTTCGTCCATCCGATACGAACTTTGTATTTTGCTATGTAGTTCTACCAGGAATGTGTTACCATGCAAAAACTGTCTATTTCAACTAATTTCGTCCATCCGATACGAACTTTGTACTTTGCTATGTAGTTCTACCAGGAATGTGTTACCATGCAAAAATTGTCTATTTCAACTAATTTCGTCCATCCGATACGAACTTTGTACTTTGCTATGTAGTTATACCAGGAATGTGTTACCATGCAAAAACTGTCTATTTCAACTAATTTTGTCCATCCGATACGAACTTTGTACTTTGCTATGTAGTTCTACCAGGAATGTGTTACTATGCAAAAACTGTCTATTTCAACTAATTTCGTCCATCCGATACGAACTTTGTATTTTGCTATGTAGTTCTACCAGGAGTGTGTTACCATGCAAAAATTGTCTATTTCAACTAATTTCGTCCATCCGATACGAACTTTGTATTTTGCTATGTAGTTCTACCAGGAATGTGTTACCATGCAAAAACTGTCTATTTCAACTAATTTTGTCCATCCGATACGAACTTTGTATTTTGCTATGTAGTTCTACCAGGAATGTGTTACCATGCAAAAACTGTCTATTTCAATTTAATTCATCCATCCGATACGAACTTTGTATTTTGCTATGTAGTTCTACCAGGAATGTGTTACCATGCAAAAACTGTCTATTTCAACTAATTTCGTCCATCCGATACGAACTTTGTATTTTGCTATGTAGTTCTACCAGGAATGTGTTACCATGCAAAAACTGTCTATTTCAACTAATTTCGTCCATCCGATACGAACTTTGTATTTTGCTATGTAGTTCTACCAGGAATGTGTTACCATGCAAAAATTGTCTATTTCAACTAATTTCGTCCATCCGATACGAACTTTGTACTTTGCTATGTAGTTATACCAGGAATGTGTTACCATGCAAAAACTGTCTATTTCAACTAATTTCGTCCATCCGATACGAACTTTGTATTTTGCTATGTAGTTCTACCAGGAATGTGTTACCATGCAAAAATTGTCTATTTCAACTAATTTCGTCCATCCGATACGAACTTTGTACTTTGCTATGTAGTTATACCAGGAATGTGTTACCATGCAAAAACTGTCTATTTCAACTAATTTTGTCCATCCGATACGAACTTTGTATTTTGCTATGTAGTTCTACCAGGAATGTGTTACCATGCAAAAATTGTCTATTTCAACTAATTTCGTCCATCCGCTACGAACTTTGTACTTTGCTATGTAGTTCTACCAGGAATGTGTTACCATGCAAAAACTGTCTATTTCAACTAATTTCGTCCATCCGATACGAACTTTGTACTTTGCTATGTAGTTATACCAGGAATGTGTTACCATGCAAAAACTGTCTATTTCAACTAATTTCGTCCATCCGATACGAACTTTGTACTTTGCTATGTAGTTATACCAGGAATGTGTTACCATGCAAAAACTGTCTATTTCAACTAATTTTGTCCATCCGATACGAACTTTGTATTTTGCTATGTAGTTCTACCAGGAATGTGTTACCATGCAAAAACTGTCTATTTCAACTAATTTTGTCCATCCGATACGAACTTTGTATTTTGCTATGTAGTTCTACCAGGAATGTGTTACCATGCAAAAACTGTCTATTTCAACTAATTTCGTCCATCCGATACGAACTTTGTACTTTGCTATGTAGTTCTACCAGGAGTGTGTTACCATGCAAAAACTGTCTATTTCAATTTAATTCATCCATCCGATACGAACTTTGTACTTTGCTATGTAGTTATACCAGGAATGTGTTACCATGCAAAAACTGTCTATTTCAACTAATTTTGTCCATCCGATACGAACTTTGTATTTTGCTATGTAGTTCTACCAGGAATGTGTTACCATGCAAAAACTGTCTATTTCAACTAATTTCGTCCATCCGATACGAACTTTGTACTTTGCTATGTAGTTCTACCAGGAATGTGTTACTATGCAAAAACTGTCTATTTCAACTAATTTCGTCCATCCGATACGAACTTTGTACTTTGCTATGTAGTTCTACCAGGAATGTGTTACCATGCAAAAATTGTCTATTTCAACTAATTTCGTCCATCCGATACGAACTTCGTACTTTGCTATGTAGTTCTACCAGGAGTGTGTTACCATGCATAAACTGTCTATTTCAACTAATTTTGTCCATCCAATACGAACTTTGTACTTTGCTATGTAGTTCTACCAGGAGTGTGTTACCATGCAAAAACTGTCTATTTCAACTAATTTTGTCCATCCGATACGAACTTTGTACTTTGCTATGTAGTTCTACCAGGAATGTGTTACCATGCAAAAATTGTCTATTTCAACTAATTTCGTCCATCCGATACGAACTTTGTACTTTGCTATGTAGTTATACCAGGAATGTGTTACCATGCAAAAACTGTCTATTTCAACTAATTTTGTCCATCCGATACGAACTTTGTACTTTGCTATGTAGTTCTACCAGGAATGTGTTACTATGCAAAAACTGTCTATTTCAACTAATTTCGTCCATCCGATACGAACTTTGTATTTTGCTATGTAGTTCTACCAGGAATGTGTTACCATGCAAAAATTGTCTATTTCAACTAATTTCGTCCATCCGATACGAACTTTGTACTTTGCTATGTAGTTATACCAGGAATGTGTTACCATGCAAAAACTGTCTATTTCAACTAATTTCGTCCATCCGATACGAACTTTGTATTTTGCTATGTAGTTCTACCAGGAATGTGTTACCATGCAAAAATTGTCTATTTCAACTAATTTCGTCCATCCGATACGAACTTTGTACTTTGCTATGTAGTTATACCAGGAATGTGTTACCATGCAAAAACTGTCTATTTCAACTAATTTTGTCCATCCGATACGAACTTTGTATTTTGCTATGTAGTTCTACCAGGAATGTGTTATCATGCAAAAATTGTCTATTTCAACTAATTTCGTCCATCCGCTACGAACTTTGTACTTTGCTATGTAGTTCTACCAGGAATGTGTTACCATGCAAAAACTGTCTATTTCAACTAATTTCGTCCATCCGATACGAACTTTGTACTTTGCTATGTAGTTCTACCAGGAATGTGTTACTATGCAAAAACTGTCTATTTCAACTAATTTCGTCCATCCGATACGAACTTTGTACTTTGCTATGTAGTTCTACCAGGAATGTGTTACCATGCAAAAACTGTCTATTTCAACTAATTTTGTCCATCCGATACGAACTTTGTACTTTGCTATGTAGTTCTACCAGGAGTGTGTTACCATGCAAAAACTGTCTATTTCAACTAATTTCGTCCATCCGATACGAACTTTGTACTTTGCTATGTAGTTCTACCAGGAATGTGTTACTATGCAAAAACTGTCTATTTCAACTAATTTCGTCCATCCGATACGAACTTTGTACTTTGCTATGTAGTTCTACCAGGAATGTGTTACCATGCAAAAATTGTCTATTTCAACTAATTTCGTCCATCCCATACGAACTTCGTACTTTGCTATGTAGTTCTACCAGGAGTGTGTTACCATGCATAAACTGTCTATTTCAACTAATTTTGTCCATCCAATACGAACTTTGTACTTTGCTATGTAGTTCTACCAGGAGTGTGTTACCATGCAAAAACTGTCTATTTCAACTAATTTTGTCCATCCGATACGAACTTTGTACTTTGCTATGTAGTTCTACCAGGAATGTGTTACCATGCAAAAACTGTCTATTTCAACTAATTTTGTCCATCCGATACGAACTTTGTACTTTGCTATGTAGTTATACCAGGAGTGAGTTACCATGCAAAAACTGTCTATTTCAACTAATTTTGTCCATCCGATACGAACTTTGTACTTTGCTATGTAGTTCTACCAGGAATGTGTTACTATGCAAAAACTGTCTATTTCAACTAATTTCGTCCATCCGATACGAACTTTGTATTTTGCTATGTAGTTCTACCAGGAATGTGTTACCATGCAAAAATTGTCTATTTCAACTAATTTCGTCCATCCGATACGAACTTTGTACTTTGCTATGTAGTTATACCAGGAATGTGTTACCATGCAAAAACTGTCTATTTCAACTAATTTCGTCCATCCGATACGAACTTTGTATTTTGCTATGTAGTTCTACCAGGAATGTGTTACCATGCAAAAATTGTCTATTTCAACTAATTTCGTCCATCCGATACGAACTTTGTACTTTGCTATGTAGTTCTACCAGGAATGTGTTACTATGCAAAAACTGTCTATTTCAACTAATTTCGTCCATCCGATACGAACTTTGTACTTTGCTATGTAGTTATACCAGGAATGTGTTACCATGCAAAAACTGTCTATTTCAACTAATTTTGTCCATCCGATACGAACTTTGTATTTTGCTATGTAGTTCTACCAGGAATGTGTTACCATGCAAAAACTGTCTATTTCAACTAATTTCGTCCATCCGATACGAACTTTGTACTTTGCTATGTAGTTCTACCAGGAATGTGTTACTATGCAAAAACTGTCTATTTCAACTAATTTCGTCCATCCGATACGAACTTTGTACTTTGCTATGTAGTTCTACCAGGAATGTGTTACCATGCAAAAATTGTCTATTTCAACTAATTTCGTCCATCCGATACGAACTTCGTACTTTGCTATGTAGTTCTACCAGGAGTGTGTTACCATGCATAAACTGTCTATTTCAACTAATTTTGTCCATCCAATACGAACTTTGTACTTTGCTATGTAGTTCTACCAGGAGTGTGTTACCATGCAAAAACTGTCTATTTCAACTAATTTTGTCCATCCGATACGAACTTTGTACTTTGCTATGTAGTTCTACCAGGAATGTGTTACTATGCAAAAACTGTCTATTTCAACTAATTTCGTCCATCCGATACGAACTTTGTATTTTGCTATGTAGTTCTACCAGGAATGTGTTACCATGCAAAAATTGTCTATTTCAACTAATTTCGTCCATCCGATACGAACTTTGTACTTTGCTATGTAGTTATACCAGGAATGTGTTACCATGCAAAAACTGTCTATTTCAACTAATTTCGTCCATCCGATACGAACTTTGTATTTTGCTATGTAGTTCTACCAGGAATGTGTTACCATGCAAAAATTGTCTATTTCAACTAATTTCGTCCATCCGATACGAACTTTGTACTTTGCTATGTAGTTATACCAGGAATGTGTTACCATGCAAAAACTGTCTATTTCAACTAATTTTGTCCATCCGATACGAACTTTGTATTTTGCTATGTAGTTCTACCAGGAATGTGTTATCATGCAAAAATTGTCTATTTCAACTAATTTCGTCCATCCGCTACGAACTTTGTACTTTGCTATGTAGTTCTACCAGGAATGTGTTACCATGCAAAAACTGTCTATTTCAACTAATTTCGTCCATCCGATACGAACTTTGTACTTTGCTATGTAGTTCTACCAGGAATGTGTTACTATGCAAAAACTGTCTATTTCAACTAATTTCGTCCATCCGATACGAACTTTGTACTTTGCTATGTAGTTCTACCAGGAATGTGTTACCATGCAAAAACTGTCTATTTCAACTAATTTTGTCCATCCGATACGAACTTTGTACTTTGCTATGTAGTTCTACCAGGAGTGTGTTACCATGCAAAAACTGTCTATTTCAACTAATTTCGTCCATCCGATACGAACTTTGTATTTTGCTATGTAGTTCTACCAGGAATGTGTTACCATGCAAAAACTGTCTATTTCAACTAATTTCGTCCATCCGATACGAACTTCGTACTTTGCTATGTAGTTCTACCAGGAGTGTGTTACCATGCATAAACTGTCTATTTCAACTAATTTCGTCCATCCAATACGAACTTTGTACTTTGCTATGTAGTTCTACCAGGAGTGTGTTACCATGCAAAAACTGTCTATTTCAACTAATTTTGTCCATCCGATACGAACTTTGTATTTTGCTATGTAGTTCTACCAGGAGTGTGTTACCATGCAAAAACTGTCTATTACAACTAATTTCGTCCATCCGATACGAACTTTGTATTTTGCTATGTAGTTCTACCAGGAGTGTGTTACCATGCAAAAACTGTCTATTTCAACTAATTTCGTCCATGCGATACGAACTTTGTACTTTGCTATGTAGTTCTACCAGGAATGTGTTACCATGCAAAAACTGTCTATTTCAACTAATTTCGTCCATGCGATACGAACTTTGTACTTTGCTATGTAGTTCTACCAGGAATGTGTTACTATGCAAAAACTGTCTATTTCAACTAACTTTGTCCATCCGATACGAACTTTGTATTTTGCTATGTAGTTCTACCAGGAATGTGTTACCATGCAAAAACTGTCTATTTCAACTAATTTCGTCCATCCGATACGAACTTTGTACTTTGCTATGTAGTTCTACCAGGAGTGTGTTACCATGCATAAACTGTCTATTTCAACTTATTTTGTCCATCCAATACGAACTTTGTACTTTGCTATGTAGTTCTACCAGGAGTGTGTTACCATGCAAAAACTGTCTATTTCAACTAATTTTGTCCATCCGATACGAACTTTGTATTTTGCTATGTAGTTCTACCAGGAATGTGTTACCATGCAAAAACTGTCTATTTCAACTAATTTCGTCCATCCGATACGAACTTTGTATTTTGCTATGTAGTTCTACCAGGAATGTGTTACCATGCAAAAACTGTCTATTTCAATTTAATTCATCCATCCGATACGAACTTTGTACTTTGCTATGTAGTTCTACCAGGAGTGTGTTACCATGCAAAAACTGTCTATTTCAACTAATTTTGTCCATCTGATACGAACTTTGTACTTTGCTATGTAGTTCTACCAGGAATGTGTTACCATGCAAAAACTGTCTATTTCAACTAATTTCGTCCATCCGATACGAACTTTGTACTTTGCTATGTAGTTCTACCAGGAATGTGTTACCATGCAAAAACTGTCTATTTCAACTAATTTCGTCCATCCGATACGAACTTTGTACTTTGCTATGTAGTTCTACCAGGAATGTGTTACCATGCAAAAACTGTCTATTTCAACTAATTTCGTCCATCCGATACGAACTTTGTACTTTGCTATGTAGTTATACCAGGAGTGTGTTACCATGCAAAAACTGTCTATTTCAACTAATTTCGTCCATCCGATACGAACTTTGTACTTTGCTATGTAGTTATACCAGGAGTGTGTTACCATGCAAAAACTGTCTATTTCAACTAATTTTGTCCATCCGATACGAACTTTGTACTTTGCTATGTAGTTATACCAGGAGTGTGTTACCATGCAAAAACTGTCTATTTCAACTAATTTTGTCCATCTGATACGAACTTTGTACTTTGCTATGTAGTTCTACCAGGAATGTGTTACCATGCAAAAACTGTCTCTTTCAACTTATTACGTCCATCCGATACGAACTTTGTACTTTGCTATGTAGTTCTACCAGGAATGTGTTACCATGCAAAAACTGTCTATTTCAACTAATTTCGTCCATCCGATACGAACTTTGTACTTTGCTATGTAGTTCTACCAGGAATGTGTTACCATGCAAAAACTGTCTATTTCAACTAAATTCGTCCATCCGATACGAACTTTGTACTTTGCTATGTAGTTTTACCAGGAATGTGTTACCATGCAAAAACTGTCTATTTCAACTAATTTCGTCCATCCGATACGAACTTTGTACTTTGCTATGTAGTTCTACCAGGAATGTGTTACCATGCAAAAACTGTCTATTTCAACTAATTTCGTCCATCCAATACGAACTTTGTACTTTGCTATGTAGTTCTACCAGGAATGTGTTACCATGCAAAAACTGTCTATTTCAACTAATTTCGTCCATCCGATACGAACTTTGTACTTTGCTATGTAGTTATACCAGGAGTGTGTTACCATGCAAAAACTGTCTATTTTAACTAATTTTGTCCATCCGATACGAACTTTGTACTTTGCTATGTAGTTATACCAGGAGTGTGTTACCATGCAAAAACTGTCTATTTCCACTAATTTCGTCCATCCGATACGAACTTTGTACTTTGCTATGTAGTTCTACCAGGAATGTGTTACCATGCAAAAACTGTCTATTTCAACTAATTTCGTCCATCCGATACGAACTTTGTACTTTGCTATGTAGTTCTACCAGGAATGTGTTACCATGCAAAAACTGACTATTTCAACTAATTTCGTCCATCCGATACGAACTTGGTACTTTGCTATGTAGTTCTACCAGGAATGTGTTACCATGCAAAAACTGTCTATTTCAACTAATTTCGTCCATCCGATACGAACTTTGTACTTTGCTATGTAGTTCTACCAGGAGTGTGTTACCATGCAAAAACTGTCTATTACAACTAATTTCGTCCATCCGATACGAACTTTGTACTTTGCTATGTAGTTCTACCAGGAATGTGTTACCATGCAAAAACTGTCTATTTCAACTAATTTCGTCCATCCGATACGAACTTTGTACTTTGCTATGTAGTTATACCAGGAGTGTGTTACCATGCAAAAACTGTCTATTTCAACTGATTTTGTCCATCCGATACGAACTTTGTACTTTGCTATGTAGTTATACCAGGAGTGTGTTACCATGCAAAAACTGTCTATTTCAACTAATTTCGTCCATCCGATACGAACTTTGTACTTTGCTATGTAGTTCTACCAGGAGTGTGTTACCATGCAAAAATTGTCTATTTCAACTAATTTCGTCCATCCGATACGAACTTTGTACTTTGCTATGTAGTTATACCAGGAATGTGTTACCATGCAAAAACTGTCTATTTCAACTAATTTTGTCCATCCGATACGAACTTTGTACTTTGCTATGTAGTTCTACCAGGAGTGTGTTACCATGCAAAAACTGTCTATTTCAACTAATTTTGTCCATCCGATACGAACTTTGTATTTTGCTATGTAGTTCTACCAGGAATGTGTTACCATGCAAAAACTGTCTATTTCAACTAATTTCGTCCATCCGATACGAACTTCGTACTTTGCTATGTAGTTCTACCAGGAGTGTGTTACCATGCATAAACTGTCTATTTCAATTTATTTTGTCCATCCAATACGAACTTTGTACTTTGCTATGTAGTTATACCAGGAATGTGTTACCATGAAACAATTGTCTATTTCAACTAATTTTGTCCATCCGATACGAACTTTGTACTTTGCTATGTAGTTATACCAGGAATGTGTTACCATGAAAAAATTGTCTATTTCAACTAATTTCGTCCATCCGATACGAACTTTGTACTTTGCTATGTAGTTCTACCAGGAGTGTGTTACCATGCATAAACTGTCTATTTCAACTTATTTTGTCCATCCAATACGAACTTTGTACTTTGCTATGTAGTTCTACCAGGAGTGTGTTACCATGCAAAAACTGTCTATTTCAACTAATTTTGTCCATCCGATACGAACTTTGTATTTTGCTATGTAGTTATACCAGGAGTGTGTTACCATGCAAAAACTGTCTATTTCAACTAATTTCGTCCATCCGATACGAACTTTGTACTTTGCTATGTAGTTCTACCAGGAATGTGTTACCATGCAAAAACTGTCTATTTCAACTAATTTTGTCCATCCGATACGAACTTTGTATTTTGCTATGTAGTTCTACCAGGAATGTGTTACCATGCAAAAACTGTCTATTTCAACTAATTTCGTCCATCCGATACGAACTTTGTATTTTGCTATGTAGTTCTACCAGGAATGTGTTACCATGCAAAAACTGTCTATTTCAACTAATTTTGTCCATCCGATACGAACTTTGTATTTTGCTATGTAGTTCTACCAGGAATGTGTTACCATGCAAAAACTGTCTATTTCAACTAATTTCGTCCATCCGAAACGAACTTTGTACTTTGCTATGTAGTTCTACCAGGAATGTGTTACCATGAAAAAATTGTCTATTTCAACTAATTTCGTCCATCCGATACGAACTTTGTACTTTGCTATGTAGTTATACCAGGAATGTGTTACCATGCAAAAACTGTCTATTTCAACTAATTTTGTCCATCCGATACGAACTTTGTATTTTGCTATGTAGTTCTACCAGGAATGTGTTACCATGCAAAAACTGTCTATTTCAACTGATTTCGTCCATCCGAGACGAACTTTGTACTTTGCTATGTAGTTCTACCAGGAATGTGTTACCATGCAAAAACTGTCTATTTCAACTAATTTCGTCCATCCGATACGAACTTTGTACTTTGCTATGTAGTTCTACCAGGAGTGTGTTACCATGCAAAAACTGTCTATTGCAACTAATTTTGTCCATCCGATACGAACTTTGTATTTTGCTATGTAGTTCTACCAGGAATGTGTTAACATGCAAAAACTGTCTATTTCAACTAATTTCGTCCATCCGATACGAACTTTGTACTTTGCTATGTAGTTCTACCAGGAATGTGTTACCATGAAAAAATTGTCTATTTCAACTAATTTCGTCCATCCGATACGAACTTTGTACTTTGCTATGTAGTTATACCAGGAATGTGTTACCATGCAAAAACTGTCTATTTCAACTAATTTCGTCCATCCGATACGAACTTTGTATTTTGCTATGTAGTTCTACCAGGAATGTGTTACCATGCAAAAACTGTCTATTTCAACTAATTTCGTCCATCCGATACGAACTTTGTACTTTGCTATGTAGTTCTACCAGGAATGTGTTACCATGAAAAAATTGTCTATTTCAACTAATTTCGTCCATCCGATACGAACTTTGTACTTTGCTATGTAGTTATACCAGGAATGTGTTACCATGCAAAAACTGTCTATTTCAACTAATTTTGTCCATCCGATACGAACTTTGTATTTTGCTATGTAGTTCTACCAGGAATGTGTTACCATGCAAAAACTGTCTATTTCAACTAATTTCGTCCATCCGATACGAACTTTGTATTTTGCTATGTAGTTCTACCAGGAATGTGTTACCATGCACAAACTGTCTATTTCAACTAATTTCGTCCATCCGATACGAACTTTGTACTTTGCTATGTAGTTATACCAGGAATGTGTTACTATGCAAAAACTGTCTATTTCAACTAATTTTGTCCATCCGATACGAACTTTGTATTTTGCTATGTAGTTCTACCAGGAATGTGTTACCATGCAAAAACTGTCTATTTCAACTAATTTCGTCCATCCGATACGAACTTTGTTCTTTGCTATAGTTAATTTTTACATGGCCGGTTTGGCCATAAAAAAATATGTTTTTATTAACTAAAACTTAAAACTAAGTCTTAACACTATTGAGTTCCTAATTGGAACTGCTCTGCTCGGCTGTCTAACTAGAACTTCATCGTCTGAATGCTCAACTGGAACTATTTTGCCTTTGCTTTGTTTTGCGTGGATGCCGGTTGATCTTGGGAACGGATGTTTATGTTGAATGCGCGTTGTCAGCTCTCTTGGTGTCAACGCGATTATGCTCTTTGTTCGATGTAACGCTGCACGGGAATTTGTTTACGCTGCGGCGCAATCTGTTTACGAAACGCGATCTGTTTATGAAGTGCGATCATGACTGTAGGAATATACGTTGCGCTATGTTTTATGCTGAGTATGCATTATGCTGCCTTTGTGTTGAATATGTGTTGTGCTGACTGTTGTGCTAACTCCTCCCCTCTTAATTACTTTGTCCTCAAAGTTTGTGCATCGCGTGAAAACTCAATGGTATTTCTTTATGCAGGTTTTTATCCGTATGAATTCTTGTATCTGGTATTTGAACTTCTATTTTCTGTTTACGACATTTAAGAAACACGTACAATATGCCAATGCCAGTTACAATTACGATCGTTGTTGTTCCTATCGATCCGAATAAATGCAATTTGAATTCCAGCGACTCATTTTGTAGATTAATGGTTTGCAATATTCTGCGGTTCTCTAATGTAATGTTGTTCAAGAACTCTGTAGGTGGATTATCTTCAAGGCTGGTCTCGTTGACTATCAATCCCAATGTTGAATGATGAGATCTTCTAGGGATGATGACTTCTGTATTGGAGAATATCTCGTCATTAATTTTTATACTGCAATTCTCGAACTGTATTATAAATGAACCATTTAAAGATTGCTTTGAGTTGCTACAGTTTGATGTAATTTCAGCCCATGCATTATTGATCAGAATATTTGCATCGTTTATCTGTGTGATCAATTTAGCTGAATATACTTTCTCATATTGGCATTCTGAATTTTCTCCTTGTATAAGTTGGTATACACATTGCGTAGGATGTTGAAGGTTGCTTCCTTCACATAGATAATGAATATTTTCTTCTTGGCATGGTTTAATGACTGCGAATACGTGTGTTCCGTTTCTTATGATGAAGTTCTGTTTTAACATTATTCGTTTCCCATTTTTTACTATTGGTTCGATGAAATCATACTCGTAGATTTGTGAGGATATTCTTGGGAATTTTAGCATATACAGAACATGTGTCGTATTCATCATGAATTGCGCTACTGATTGAGCAAGAAGTTCTTCTGCTGTATTATAATCAAAACCGTTCTTCTTCAGGAATTCGTTAATCGTTTGTAAGTCTTCGGTGGACAATAATTTGCTGTTCGGTATTTCGTGTTTGGCTGATATAATGGCTTCTTCGATAGTTTCAATCTGGTCTTGCAAAATATCCAAATTAGATAGTATTATTAGCTGTCTTGTTTCTGTTGCATATGTTTCATATCGTTTCGCTTCGTTTGTTAGCACTTTGTTAGCAATATCGGTTACTTCTCGTAGTCTTCCATTCAAAGCTTCGTTAATCATTACTTGGTGATTGTTTTCTTCGATGAGAGAGTTCAGCGTACTGTTGATTATTTGAAGATCATCGGCATCAGGGTTGCCTGCTATCCATTTCCAAACTTTCCCTATAGTATTCCATCTTTTTTGTCTCTTAAATGGTTTTACCTTCTTGAATGTTTCTTGTAACTTCATAGCTTTAATCTGAATTAACTTTTCTAAAGATTCTGTATGTACTTCTGTGGGTATTAATTCAATGGTTTCTTCAATCATGTTACTTATATCTATCAAGTTTATCGGGTGGATTACTCTTACGTATCCCATTCGTATCTTGGCTTCTCCTAATGGTATAATCGCTAAAGGATTGTTTGATACATCGTGTATGTAGATCCTTGCCATTACGTTGCTTAATAATATAAAAATGTATCTGAAACGCTATAGATTAATACATGATTAATTATTTGTTTTTCTTAAGTTCACTTTATGAATTTTTCGATCGTTAATATCGATTACGTAGGTAGGATGATTTTCCTTGATTCTGATTATCTCGAATCTCCTAGCTCTTTTGTTATTTGTTTTAGTTTTTTCATAAGCCATTTCATTCGGCATATAATCTTGATATTTTTCTTCTTTAATCTTCTCTTGTTGCTTTTCATATATTTCGGCAATCATTTTATCATTTTCGTTTCTTTGTTTAGTTCGTTCTTCGAAACTCATATTTTCATTATTCTCTCCTGTATATATATTTTTCGGCGTATTCTTAATCACGCTATGTATTGAATTATTATACTTATACGTTGCCTCTTGTATCAATGTTTGCACACTTATATCTGGTTTCGTTGCTTTAATACATCTAGCTAATTCTCGAATTGTAGAGTGAGCTCTTTCCACTTGTCCGTTCGTTTCTGACCGATTTACTGGTGTTTTAAAAATTTTAATTCCTAGATTTAATATTGTTTGTTCAATTATATTTGAAACAAATGAACTTTCATTATCCATTACAATGGTGGCGGGTATATCCCAATTATACAACAATTGTATTAAAACTTCCTTTATGTCTGCTATTGACTTTGATTTTATTGGCCTCATTTTCAAGTATTTTGAAAATTTGTCTAATGAAGAAATAAACAGAAAACTTGCATTATAAGCAAAAATATCAATATGAATTATTTCTCCTGGATACGTGGGTATTGGTGTTTTAACAGCAATAAACTTTTGAGGTTTCCTATCATATTTTTCTGTTTTACAAATTTCGCAATTTTTAACATACGACTCTGTTAATTTTCTCATTGTAGGAAAATAAAACTTTTTAATAAGTTGTAATGAATTTTCTTTTGCATTTCTATGAGCAAAATTGTGAATATTTTTTATTTCTTCTAATTGTCTTTCTTCTCCTGTTAGATCTTGTAATTGTACCTGAGAGTGTCGGCATTTCATTGTTTTTGGATTGAATATTTTTTTATACACTTCTTGAATACGATTCATAGTTACTTCATCGGTTAGTATACCGTTAATGATGTTAGGATTTAGGAATCTTTTTAGTTTGTCTGTTAAGATTTCATTAGTGAAATCTGATTCGTAGAAAATATGTCTTTTAAATTTTGGGAACGGTGTGATTAGTTCATACGATGAATTGTTAGATATTTTGAAAATTAATTGATTACGATAAACGTTAATAGGGGCTTCAGTAGATAGTATGTATGTACTGTCATCATCATCAGCGGAATGCTGTGTTGGTGTTAGCGAGTTAATTTGGATTCTAGATAATGCATCTGCTACGATGTTAGTTTTTCCAGGTTTGTAGCGTAGTTCATAATTATGTTCCTCTATGAACGCTTTCCATCGTTTAAGTTTTGCATTGTTATTCCTTGGCGACATTGCGTATGTTAGGGGTTGATGATCGGTTAGTATTATTATTTTTGCACCATAGATGTAATTTCGTAGGGAATGTAAAGCCCAAACTATAGCAAGCATTTCTTTTTCATTAGTAGCATAGTTTTCTTCGGTTTTTGATAAAGTTCTGGATATAAATGTTATTGGTTTTTCAACATCATTGACTTTCTGTGACAGGACAGCTCCGAGTGCTTTGTCAGATGCGTCTGTAGTCAAAATAAAATCTTGATTGAAATCGGGGTAAGCTAAAACGTCTTTAGATGATAAAATTTCTTTAAGAGTTCTGAAAGCTGATTTTGCGTCTTCATCAAATTTTATCGGAAAATTTTTCGATTGATTTTTTGTTATTTTGCAGTGGCCTTGGCCATCCTCCCCTCTTAGGAGTTTTGTTAGAGGTTTTGCTAAGGCTGCGTAATTTTTAACAAATCTTCTATAATAACCGGAAACTCCTAAAAATGCTCGAAGTTCTCGGATAGTTTTAGGTTCGGGGTATTTTTGGATACTTTCAATTTTTTTCTCATTTGGTTTTAATCCATGTTCAGAAACAATGAATCCTAAGAATTCAACTTCTGTTTTCAAAAATTCAGATTTATCAGGTTGTATTTTAAAATTGGCTTCACGTAACGTGTTCAAAACAGTTTCTAAATTTTTCATATGTTCATCAAATGTTTTTCCAAAAACTATTATATCGTCAATGTACACATGACAAATTTTTCCAATATGTTCTCTAAGAACGTCATCCATGACCCTCTGAAAAATTGAAGGTGCGTTTTTTAGACCAAAAGGTAGTCTTAAAAATTCATATTTTCCATTGTTTATTGAGAAAGCGGTTTTTTCTACATCTTTTCCTGTTAAACGAATCTGGTGAAATCCAGATGCTAGATCGAGTGTTGTATAATATTTATTGTTACCTAGATTGGCAAGAACTGTCGAAGTGTCAGGAATAGGGTACCTATCGCTCTTTGTTTTAAGATTCAGTTTCCTATAATCGATCACAAGTCGATATTTTTTTTCGTTAGATGCATCAGCTTTTTTGGGTACTATCCAAACAGGTGAATTATATGGTGATCTGGATGGTTGAATTATGCCATTATCTAATAGTTTTTTAATCTGTGTTTCCACTTCTTGTTTAAGAGACAAGGGGTATGGGTACGTCTTACAGTAGACAGGTTCGTCGTCATTCGTTGATATAGTTGCTTCGATTTTTGTTGTAAATGGCAACTTCTCGTCAGGTGGCTGAAATAAATCTTGAAACTTGTTGAGAAATGAATGTAATTTTTCTTTTTCTTTACAGTTGAGATGTGTATCTCTTATTTCAATCCTATTAACTTCTTGTAATGGGTAAAGAGAAAGAGGTATTATGTTGTCGTTAATTATCAGATTATCTCTGTTAGTATCGAAGAGTGCTCCAATTTCTTTGATGGTGTCATAGCCAACTATGGCATCAAATGTTTTTAATTCCTGTAGATGATAAAATTTGGCATTTACATCGGAATAAGGGGCAAAAATTTTCGCTTGTGAATATTTGGTGATAAGTAAATCTCCTCCTACTGATGAAACAAAAAATGGTTTAGTTACTTCGTGTGAAATTTTCGCATGTTTTGGGTTAATGAAATTTTTATTGGATCCTGTATCAATTAGTATTCTTATTTGTTGTCCTGCTTTACCATTGTATATAAAATATGGCAAAGCTGATTTCATTCTAAAAAATTAAGTTCGGCTTCGTGAGTTCCGTTGGATTTTTCTTGTTTTTCTATAGTTTTCAAATATCTTTCGTATGATTCGTCGTTGTCATGGGTAGTATTTGTTTCCATGTTGAAAAATCTTTGTCTTTTAAGTGGTCGAACATTACCGGAATTTTGCGGTCGGTTAGAATAATTCACTTGTTGCGATCTGATTGATGGATCGACTTCCATTGGTTCTGGCTTATTCTGTTGGAATGGATTTCTGTTTTGTTGATTCCAAACAGGACGCGAGAAAAATTGTTGTCTCGGTTGATTATTCCAAGCGGGACGCGGTAAAAATTGTGGTCTCGGTTGATACGAGTTTCCAAATTGTGGTCGAAATTTATGTGTCATCATTGGTCGTTGCCAATTGTTATGTGCTCTTGGTGGCAAAGGTGGAGCTGGTAATGGTATCAAATTTCGCGGTGCTGTGGGAGTATTGACCAATCTTGGTTTAGTCCACATTTTACGACATTCTACATTTTGGAATGAGATGCAGTAACTATAAGCTGCTGCTAAAGATGTTGGTTCATAATTTCTTATAAACTTGTGCACATCTCCATCAAGA
Source organism: Anopheles moucheti (assembly GCF_943734755.1). Taxonomy (NCBI): domain Eukaryota; kingdom Metazoa; phylum Arthropoda; class Insecta; order Diptera; family Culicidae; genus Anopheles; species Anopheles moucheti. Next base: position 98,033 of record NW_026453699.1, read on the forward strand.
CCTCTGATGAAGGAATCTATTGCCTTTTTATTGTATGTTTCTATCAGAGCTTTTGAAGCTTCTGGATGTACAAATCTTTCATCTGTTTTTATTTGGTTTGCAATCAACGAGAGAAGTCTGTTCACTTCATCATAGAATATCTCTAAAGATCGTCCTCTTTGTTGGACGCTCATCAATTGAAAATCTAGTGTCTCTAGATCTCTCTTTTCTCCATAGTATGTAATCAATGTTCGTTTAATCATGTTCCAATTAATTCCGACATTTGACGCGACTAACGCATCGTTGGCTTCGCCTCTTATTTTTCGACGAACGAATTTGCAAATCATATGGAACTTGTTCTGTTGTTCCACTGTATGGATAGGTGTTGTTTGATACAATTTTATCAAACCATCTACATCATTGATCCAACTATTTAATTCACTTGGATCACCGGAAAATGTTGGTAAATCTTTAACTACTCCAGGAATCTTTTCGAATGATTCTGGGTTAACTGCACTTCCGTCACTTTTATAAAAATAGAGTGGTGGATCGCTAAAATCTTCTACGACCACTGTTTCTACTAATCGTGCCTCCAAGGCTGCGATTCGATTAGTTAGAGCTTCCATTTCGATATTTTCCGATTCACTTTTTTCTAACTTTGCCTTTTTCTTATTACGTTCTGCCGATTCTATTCTGGCAGAAAATCGATGTAGGGATGTCATTAAATCCTCCAGTTTGATAATTTTTTTCACAATATCGGAGTTATAAATCGAATACCGAATTAAACTTTTTCACGAATTAATTTCACTCACTTTTAAACGAAATAATTTTTGTATTTTTCTCACCTTTATAGCTTTTGTACTTACATTAATAGATGCATATTTCCCTCCTGTGATGGGGCTGTTTTATCTTCACCTCCTCTTACGGAGCTGGTTTGTCTTCACCTCCTCTTACGGGGTTGATTTCTTCACCTCCTCTTACGGGGTTGATTTCTTCACCTCCTCTTACGGGGTTGATTTCTTCGTTCTGACCTCCAGAGATTTCCAGTGACTCCTTCCTTCTCGGTGTGTTGGTGTGATCCTTTTCCTCCGGGAACGAGTTGTTAGCTGCTTCCGGCTACTCGGGCACCTGTGCACACGGCTGCAATTTGCGATCGGGAAAGATGTTGTCGCGACGCGGTGTGATTAACACTCTAACGTGATCACTACTCGGTACTTGCGACACTGTGTTTTACACTCTCACATGAAAACTACATGCACTGTACTATACTTCACTAGAGGTCGTCCCTATTCGGGCGCCAGTTAATTTTTACATGGCCGGTTTGGCCATAAAAAAATATGTTTTTATTAACTAAAACTTAAAACTAAGTCTTAACACTATTGAGTTCCTAATTGGAACTGCTCTGCTCGGCTGTCTAACTAGAACTTCATCGTCTGAATGCTCAACTGGAACTATTTTGCCTTTGCTTTGTTTTGCGTGGATGCCGGTTGATCTTGGGAACGGATGTTTATGTTGAATGCGCGTTGTCAGCTCTCTTGGTGTCAACGCGATTATGCTCTTTGTTCGATGTAACGCTGCACGGGAATTTGTTTACGCTGCGGCGCAATCTGTTTACGAAACGCGATCTGTTTATGAAGTGCGATCATGACTGTAGGAATATACGTTGCGCTATGTTTTATGCTGAGTATGCATTATGCTGCCTTTGTGTTGAATATGTGTTGTGCTGACTGTTGTGCTAACTCTATGTAGTTCTACCAGGAGTGTGTTACCATGCAAAAACTGTCTATTTCAACTAATTTTGTCCATCCGATACGAACTTTGTATTTTGCTATGTAGTTCTACCAGGAATGTGTTAACATGCAAAAACTGTCTATTTCAACTAATTTCGTCCATCCGATACGAACTTTGTACTTTACTATGTAGTTCTACCAGGAATGTGTTACCATGAAAAAATTGTCTATTTCAACTAATTTCGTCCATCCGATACGAACTTTGTACTTTGCTATGTAGTTATACCAGGAATGTGTTAACATGCAAAAACTGTCTATTTCAACTAATTTCGTCCATCCGATACGAACTTTGTACTTTGCTATGTAGTTCTACCAGGAATGTGTTACCATGAAAAAATTGTCTATTTCAACTAATTTCGTCCATCCGATACGAACTTTGTACTTTGCTATGTAGTTATACCAGGAATGTGTTACCATGCATAAACTGTCTATTTCAACTTATTTTGTCCATCCAAAACGAACTTTGTACTTTGCTATGTAGTTCTACCAGGAGTGTGTTACCATGCAAAAACTGTCTATTTCAACTAATTTCGTCCATCCGATACGAACTTTGTATTTTGCTATGTAGTTCTACCAGGAGTGTGTTACCATGCAAAAACTGTCTATTTCAACTAATTTCGTCCATCCGAAACGAACTTTGTACTTTGCTATGTAGTTATACCAGGAGTGTGTTACCATGCAAAAACTGTCTATTTCAACTAATTTTGTCCATCCGATACGAACTTTGTACTTTGCTATGTAGTTCTACCAGGAATGTGTTACCATGCAAAAACTGACTATTTCAACTAATTTCGTCCATTTGATACGAACTAGGTACTTTGCTATGTAGTTCTACCAGGAATGTGTTACCATGCAAAAACTGTCTATTTCAACTAATTTCGTCCATCCGATACGAACTTTGTACTTTGCTATGTAGTTCTACCAGGAATGTGTTACCATGCAAAAACTGTCTATTTCAACTAATTTCGTCCATCCGATACGAACTTTGTACTTTGCTATGTAGTTCTACCAGGAATGTGTTACCATGCAAAAACTGTCTATTTCAACTAATTTCGTCCATCCGATACGAACTTTGTACTTTGCTATGTAGTTCTACCAGGAATGTGTTACCATGCAAAAACTGTCTATTTCAACTAATTTCGTCCATCCGATACGAACTTTGTACTTTGCTATGTAGTTCTACCAGGAATGTGTTACCATGCAAAAACTGTCTATTTCAACTAATTTCGTCCATCCGATACGAACTTTGTACTTTGCTATGTAGTTCTACCAGGAATGTGTTACCATGCAAAAACTGTCTATTTCAACTAATTTCGTCCATCCGATACGAACTTTGTACTTTGCTATATAGTTCTACCAGGAGTGTGTTACCATGCAAAAACTGTCTATTTCAACTAATTTCGTCCATCCGATACGAACTTTGTACTTTGCTATGTAGTTCTACCAGGAATGTGTTACCATGCAAAAACTGTCTATTTCAACTAATTTCGTCCATCCGGTACGAACTTTGTACTTTGCTATGTAGTTCTACCAGAAGTGTGTTACCATGCAAAAACTGTCTATTTCAACTAATTTCGTCCATCCGATACGAACTTTGTACTTTGCTATGTAGTTCTACCAGGAATGTGTTACCATGCAAAAACTGTCTATTTCAACTAATTTCGTCCATCCGATACGAACTTTGTACTTTGCTATGTAGTTCTACCAGGAATGTGTTACCATGCAAAAACTGTCTATTTCAACTAATTTCGTCCATCCGATACGAACTTTGTACTTTGCTATGTAGTTATACCAGGAGTGTGTTACCATGCAAAAACTGTCGATTTCAACTAATTTTGTCCATCCGATACGAACTTTGTACTTTGCTATGTAGTTATACCAGGAGTGTGTTACCATGCAAAAACTGTCTATTTCAACTAATTTCGTCCATCCGATACGAACTTTGTACTTTGCTATGTAGTTATACCAGGAATGTGTTACCATGCAAAAACTGTCTATTTCAACTAATTTTGTCCATCCGATACGAACTTTGTACTTTGCTATGTAGTTCTACCAGGAGTGTGTTACCATGCAAAAACTGTCTATTTCAACTAATTTTGTCCATCCGATACGAACTTTGTATTTTGCTATGTAGTTCTACCAGGAATGTGTTACCATGCAAAAACTGTCTATTTCAACTAATTTCGTCCATCCGATACGAACTTCGTACTTTGCTATGTAGTTCTACCAGGAGTGTGTTACCATGCATAAACTGTCTATTTCAACTTATTTTGTCCATCCAATACGAACTTTGTACTTTGCTATGTAGTTCTACCAGGAGTGTGTTACCATGCAAAAACTGTCTATTTCAACTAATTTCGTCCATCCGATACGAACTTTGTACTTTGCTATGTAGTTCTACCAGGAGTGTGTTACCATGCATAAACTGTCTATTTCAACTTATTTTGTCCATCCAATACGAACTTTGTACTTTGCTATGTAGTTCTACCAGGAATGTGTTACCATGCAAAAACTGTCTATTTCAACTAATTTTGTCCATCCGATACGAACTTTGTATTTTGCTATGTAGTTCTACCAGGAGTGTGTTACCATGCAAAAACTGTCTATTTCAACTAATTTCGTCCATCCGATACGAACTTTGTACTTTGCTATGTAGTTATACCAGGAGTGTGTTACCATGCAAAAACTGTCTATTTCAACTAATTTCGTCCATCCGATACGAACTTTGTACTTTGCTATGTAGTTCTACCAGGAATGTGTTGCCATGCAAAAACTGTCTATTTCAACTAATTTTGTCCATCCGATACGAACTTTGTATTTTGCTATGTAGTTCTACCAGGAATGTGTTACCATGCAAAAACTGTCTATTTCAACTAATTTCGTCCATCCGATACGAACTTTGTATTTTGCTATGTAGTTCTACCAGGCATGTGTTAACATGCAAAAACTGTCTATTTCAACTAATTTCGTCCATCCGATACGAACTTTGTACTTTGCTATGTAGTTCTACCAGGAATGTGTTACCATGAAAAAATTGTCTATTTCAACTAATTTCGTCCATCCGATACGAACTTTGTACTTTGCTATGTAGTTCTACCAGGAATGTGTTACCATGCAAAAACTGTCTATTTCAACTAATTTCGTCCATCCGATACGAACTTTGTACTTTGCTATGTAGTTCTACCAGGAGTGTGTTACCATGCATAAACTGTCTATTTCAACTTATTTTGTCCATCCAAAACGAACTTTGTACTTTGCTATGTAGTTCTACCAGGAATGTGTTACCATGAAAAAATTTTCTATTTCAACTAATTTCGTCCATCCGATACGAACTTTGTACTTTGCTATGTAGTTATACCAGGAATGTGTTACCATGCAAAAACTGTCTATTTCAACTAATTTTGTCCATCCGATACGAGCTTTGTATTTTGCTATGTAGTTCTACCAGGAATGTGTTACCATGCAAAAACTGTCTATTTCAACTAATTTCGTCCATCCGATACGAACTTTGTACTTTGCTATGTAGTTATACCAGGAATGTGTTACCATGCAAAAACTGTCTATTTCAACTTATTTTGTGCATCCAAAACGAACTTTGTACTTTGCTATGTAGTTCTACCAGGAATGTGTTACCATGCAAAAACTGTCTATTTCAACTAATTTCGTCCATCCGATACGAACTTTGTACTTTGCTATGTAGTTCTACCAGGAATGTGTTACCATGCAAAAACTGTCTATTTCAACTAATTTCGTCCATCCGATACGAACTTTGTACTTTGCTATGTAGTTCTACCAGGAGTGTGTTACCATGCATAAACTGTCTATTTCAACTTATTTTGTCCATCCAAAACGAACTTTGTACTTTGCTATGTAGTTCTACCAGGAATGTGTTACCATGAAAAAATTTTCTATTTCAACTAATTTCGTCCATCCGATACGAACTTTGTACTTTGCTATGTAGTTATACCAGGAATGTGTTACCATGCAAAAACTGTCTATTTCAACTAATTTTGTCCATCCGATACGAGCTTTGTATTTTGCTATGTAGTTCTACCAGGAATGTGTTACCATGCAAAAACTGTCTATTTCAACTAATTTCGTCCATCCGATACGAACTTTGTACTTTGCTATGTAGTTATACCAGGAATGTGTTACCATGCAAAAACTGTCTATTTCAACTAATTTTGTCCATCCGATACGAACTTTGTATTTTGCTATGTAGTTCTACCAGGAATGTGTTACCATGCAAAAACTGTCTATTTCAACTAATTTCGTCCATCCGATACGAACTTTGTACTTTGCTATGTAGTTCTACCAGGAATGTGTTACCATGCATAAACTGTCTATTTTAACTTATTTTGTCCATCCAAAACGAACTTTGTACTTTGCTATGTAGTTCTACCAGGAATGTGTTACCATGAAAAAATTTTCTATTTCAACTAATTTCGTCCATCCGATACGAACTTTGTACTTTGCTATGTAGTTCTACCAGGAATGTGTTACCATGCAAAAACTGTCTATTTCAACTAATTTCGTCCATCCGATACGAACTTTGTACTTTGCTATGTAGTTATACCAGGAATGTGTTACCATGCAAAAACTGTCTATTTCAACTAATTTCGTCCATCCGATACGAACTTTGTACTTTGCTATGTAGTTCTACCAGGAGTGTGTTACCATGCATAAACTGTCTATTTCAACTTATTTTGTCCATCCAAAACGAACTTTGTACTTTGCTATGTAGTTCTACCAGGAATGTGTTACCATGCAAAAACTGTCTATTTCAACTAATTTCGTCCATCCGATACGAACTTTGTACTTTGCTATGTAGTTATACCAGGAATGTGTTAACATGCAAAAACTGTCTATTTCAACTAATTTCGTCCATCCGATACGAACTTTGTACTTTGCTATGTAGTTCTACCAGGAATGTGTTACCATGAAAAAATTGTCTATTTCAACTAATTTCGTCCATCCGATACGAACTTTGTATTTTGCTATGTAGTTATACCAGGAATGTGTTACCATGCAAAAACTGTCTATTTCAACTAATTTTGTCCATCCGATACGAGCTTTGTATTTTGCTATGTAGTTCTACCAGGAATGTGTTACCATGCAAAAACTGTCTATTTCAACTAATTTCGTCCATGCGATACGAACTTTGTACTTTGCTATGTAGTTCTACCAGGAATGTATTACTATGCAAAAACTGTCTATTTCAACTAATTTCGTCCATCCGATACGAGCTTTGTATTTTGCTATGTAGTTCTACCAGGAATGTGTTACCATGCAAAAACTGTCTATTTCAACTAATTTCGTCCATCCGATACGAACTTTGTACTTTGCTATGTAGTTATACCAGGAATGTGTTACCATGCAAAAACTGTCTATTTCAACTAATTTTGTCCATCCGATACGAACTTTGTATTTTGCTATGTAGTTCTACCAGGAATGTGTTACCATGCAAAAACTGTCTATTTCAACTAATTTCGTCCATCCGATACGAACTTTGTATTTTGCTATGTAGTTCTACCAGGAATGTGTTACCATGCAAAAACTGTCTATTTCAACTAATTTCGTCCATCCGATACGAACTTTGTACTTTGCTATGTAGTTCTACCAGGAATGTGTTACCATGCAAAAACTGTCTATTTCAACTAATTTCGTCCATCCGATACGAACTTTGTACTTTTCTATGTAGTTCTACCAGGAATGTGTTACCATGCAAAAACTGTCTATTTCAACTAATTTCGTCCATCCGATACGAACTTTGTACTTTGCTATGTAGTTCTACCAGGAGTGTGTTACCATGCAAAAACTGTCTATTTCAACTAATTTTGTCCATCCGATACGAACTTTGTACTTTGCTATGTAGTTCTACCAGGAGTGTGTTACCATGCAAAAACTGTCTATTTCAACTAATTTCGTCCATCCGATACGAACTTTGTACTTTGCTATGTAGTTCTACCAGGAGTGTGTTACCATGCAAAAACTGTCTATTTCAACTAATTTTGTCCATCCGATACGAACTTTGTACTTTGCTATGTAGTTCTACCAGGAATGTGTTACCATGCAAAAACTGTCTATTTCAACTATTTTTGTCCATCCGATACGAACTTTGTACTTTGCTATGTAGTTCTACCAGGAATGTGTTACCATGCAAAAACTGTCTATTTCAACTAAATTCGTCCATCCGATACGAACTTTGTACTTTGCTATGTAGTTCTACCAGGAATGTGTTACCATGCAAAAACTGTCTATTTCAACTAATTTCGTCCATCCGATACGAACTTTGTACTTTGCTATGTAGTTCTACCAGGAATGTGTTACCATGCAAAAACTGTCTATTTCAACTAATTTCGTCCATCCGATACGAACTTTGTACTTTGCTATGTAGTTCTACCAGGAATGTGTTACCATGCAAAAACTGTCTATTTCAACTAATTTCGTCCATCCGATACGAACTTTGTACTTTGCTATGTAGTTCTACCAGGAATGTGTTACCATGCAAAAACTGTCTATTTCAACTAATTTTGTCCATCCGATACGAACTTTGTACTTTGCTATGTAGTTCTACCAGGAATGTGTTACCATGCAAAAACTGTCTATTTCAACTAATTTCGTCCATCCGATACGAACTTTGTACTTTGCTATGTAGTTCTACCAGGAGTGTGTTACCATGCAAAAACTGTTTATTTCAACTAATTTCGTCCATCCGATACGAACTTTGTACTTTGCTATGTAGTTCTACCAGGAATGTGTTACCATGCAAAAACTGTCTATTTCAACTAATTTCGTCCATCCGATACGAACTTTGTACTTTGCTATGTAGTTCTACCAGGAATGTGTTACCATGCAAAAACTGTCTATTTCAACTAATTTTGTCCATCCGATACGAACTTTGTACTTTGCTATGTAGTTCTACCAGGAGTGTGTTACCATGCAAAAACTGTCTATTTCAACTAATTTCGTCCATCCGATATAAACTTTGTACTTTGCTATGTAGTTCTACCAGGAATGTGTTACCATGCAAAAACTGTCTATTTCAACTAATTTCGTCCATCCGATACGAACTTTGTACTTTGCTATGTAGTTCTACCAGGAATGTGTTACCATGCAAAAACTGTCTATTTCAACTAATTTCGTCCATCCGATACGAACTTTGTACTTTGCTATGTAGTTCTACCAGGAATGAGTTACCATGCAAAAACTGTCTATTTCAACTAATTTTGTCCATCCGATACGAACTTTGTACTTTGCTATGAAGTTCCACCAGGAATGAGTTTTCATGCAAAAACTGTCTATTTCAACTAATTTCGTCCATCCGATACGAACTTTGTACTTTGCTATGTAGTTCTACCAGGAATGTGTTACCATGCAAAAACTGTCTATTTCAACTAATTTCGTCCATCCGATACGAACTTTGTACTTTGCTATGTAGTTCTACCAGGAATGAGTTTTCATGCAAAAACTGTCTATTTCAACTAATTTCGTCCATCCGATACGAACTTTGTACTTTGCTATGTAGTTCTACCAGGAATGTGTTACCATGCAAAAACTGTCTATTTCAACTAATTTCGTCCATCCGATACGAACTTTGTACTTTGCTATGTAGTTCTACCAGGAATGTGTTACCATGCAAAAACTGTCTATTTCAACTAATTTCGTCCATCCGATACGAACTTTGTACTTTGCTATGTAGTTCTACCAGGAATGAGTTACCATGCAAAAACTGTCTATTTCAACTAATTTTGTCCATCCGATACGAACTTTGTACTTTGCTATGAAGTTCCACCAGGAATGAGTTTTCATGCAAAAACTGTCTATTTCAACTAATTTCGTCCATCCGATACGAACTTTGTACTTTGCTATGTAGTTCTACCAGGAATGTGTTACCATGCAAAAACTGTCTATTTCAACTAATTTCGTCCATCCGATACGAACTTTGTACTTTGCTATGTAGTTCTACCAGGAATGAGTTACCATGCAAAAACTGTCTATTTCAACTAATTTTGTCCATCCGATACGAACTTTGTACTTTGCTATGAAGTTCCACCAGGAATGAGTTTTCATGCAAAAACTGTCTATTTCAACTAATTTTGTCCATCCGATACGAACTTTGTACTTTGCTATGAAGTTCCACCAGGAGTGTGTTACCATGCATAAACTGTCTATTTCAACTAATTTTGTCCATCCGATACGAACTTTGTACTTTGCTATGAAGTTCCACCAGGAATGTGTTACCATGCAAAAACTGTCTTTTTCAACTAATTTCGTCCATCCGATACGAACTTTGTACTTTGCTATGTAGTTCTACCAGGAATGTGTTACCATGCAAAAACTGTCTATTTCAACTAATTTCGTCCATCCGAAACGAACTTTGTACTTTGCTATGTAGTTCTACCAGGAATGTGTTATCATGCAAAAACTGTCTATTTCAACTAAATTCGTCCATCCGATACGAACTTTGTACTTTGCTATGTAGTTCTACCAGGAATGTGTTACCATGCAAAAACTGTCTATTTCAACTAAATTCGTCCATCCGATACGAACTTTGTACTTTGCTATGTAGTTCTACCAGGAATGTGTTACCATGCAAAAACTGTCTATTTCAACTAAATTCGTCCATCCGATACGAACTTTGTACTTTGCTATGTAGTTCTACCAGGAATGTGTTACCATGCAAAAACTGTCTATTTCAACTAATTTCGTCCATCCGATACGAACTTTGTACTTTGCTATGTAGTTCTACCAGGAATGTGTTACCATGCAAAAACTGTCTATTTCAACTAATTTTGTCCATCCGATACGAACTTTGTACTTTGCTATGTAGTTCTACCAGGAATGTGTTACCATGCAAAAACTGTCTATTTCAACTAATTTCGTCCATCCGATACGAACTTTGTACTTTGCTATGTAGTTCCACCAGGAATGAGTTTTCATGCAAAAACTGTCTATTTCAACTAATTTCGTCCATCCGATACGAACTTTGTACTTTGCTATGTAGTTCCACCAGGAATGAGTTTTCATGCAAAAACTGTCTATTTCAACTAATTTCGTCCATCCGAAACGAACTTTGTACTTTGCTATGTTGTTCTACAAGGAATGTGTTACCATGCAAAAACTGTCTATTTCAACTAAATTCGTCCATCCGATACGAACTTTGTACTTTGCTATGTAGTTCTACCAGGAATGTGTTACCATGCAAAAACTGTCTATTTCAACTAATTTTGTCTATCCGATACGAACTTTGTACTTTGCTATGAAGTTCCACCAGGAATGTGTTACCATGCAAAAACTGTCTATTTCAACTAATTTCGTCCATCCGATACGAACTTTGTACTTTGCTATGTAGTTCTACCAGGAATGTGTTACCATGCAAAAACTGTCTATTTCAACTAATTTCGTCCATCCGATACGAACTTTGTACTTTGCTATGTAGTTCTACCAGGAATGTGTTACCATGCAAAAACTGTCTATTTCAACTAAATTCGTCCATCCGATACGAACTTTGTACTTTGCTATGTAGTTCTACCAGGAATGTGTTACCATGCAAAAACTGTCTATTTCAACTAATTTTGTCCATCCGATACGAACTTTGTACTTTGCTATGTAGTTCTACCAGGAGTGTGTTACCATGCAAAAACTGTCTATTTCAACTAATTTTGTCCATCCGATACGAACTTTGTACTTTGCTATGTAGTTCTACCAGGAATGTGTTACCATGCAAAAACTGTCTATTTCAACTAATTTCGTCCATCCGATACGAACTTTGTACTTTGCTATGTAGTTCTACCAGGAATGTGTTACCATGCAAAAACTGTCTATTTCAACTAATTTCGTCCATCCGATACGAACTTTGTACTTTGCTATGTAGTTCTACCAGGAATGTGTTACCATGCAAAAACTGTCTATTTCAACTAATTTCGTCCATCCGATACGAACTTTGTACTTTGCTATGTAGTTCTACCAGGAATGTGTTACCATGCAAAAACTGTCTATTTCAACTAATTTCGTCCATCCGATACGAACTTTGTACTTTGCTATGTAGTTCTACCAGGAATGTGTTACCATGCAAAAACTGTCTATTTCAACTAAATTCGTCCATCCAATACGAACTTTGTACTTTGCTATGTAGTTCTACCAAGAATGTATTACCATGCAAAAACTGTCTATTTCAACTAATTTTGTCCATCCGATACGAACTTTGTACTTTGTTATGTAGTTCTACCAGGAGTGTGTTACCATGCAAAAACTGTCTATTTCAACTAATTTCGTCCATCCGATACGAACTTTGTACTTTGCTATGTAGTTCTACCAGGAATGTGTTACCATGCAAAAACTGTCTATTTCAACTAATTTCGTCCATCCGATACGAACTTTGTACTTTTCTATGTAGTTCTACCAGGAATGTGTTACCATGCAAAAACTGTCTATTTCAACTAATTTTGTCCATCCGATACGAACTTTGTACTTTGCTATGTAGTTCTACCAGGAGTGTGTTACCATGCAAAAACTGTCTATTTCAACTAATTTTGTCCATCCGATACGAACTTTGTACTTTGCTATGTAGTTCTACCAGGAGTGTGTTACCATGCAAAAACTGTCTATTTCAACTAATTTTGTCCATCCGAAACGAACTTTGTACTTTGCTATGTAGTTCTACCAGGAGTGTGTTACCATGCAAAAACTGTCTATTTCAACTAATTTTGTCCATCCGATACGAACTTTGTACTTTGCTATGTAGTTCTACCAGGAATGTGTTACCATGCAAAAACTGTCTATTTCAACTAATTTCGTCCATCCGATACGAACTTTGTACTTTGCTATGTAGTTCTACCAGGAGTGTGTTACTATGCAAAAACTGACTATTTCAACTAAATTCGTCCATCCGATACGAACTTTGTACTTTGCTATGTAGTTCTACCAGGAATGTGTTACCATGCAAAAACTGTCTATTTCAACTAATTTTGTCCATCCGATACGAACTTTGTACTTTGCTATGTAGTTCTACCAGGAATGTGTTACCATGCAAAAACTGTCTATTTCAACTAATTTCGTCCATCCGATACGAACTTTGTACTTTTCTATGTAGTTCTACCAGGAATGTGTTACCATGCAAAAACTGTCTATTTCAACTAATTTCGTCCATCCGATACGAACTTTGTACTTTGCTATGTAGTTCTACCAGGAATGAGTTACCATGCAAAAACTGTCTATTTCAACTAATTTTGTCCATCCGATACGAACTTTGTACTTTGCTATGAAGTTCCACCAGGAATGAGTTTTCATGCAAAAACTGTCTATTTCAACTAATTTTGTCCATCCGATACGAACTTTGTACTTTGCTATGAAGTTCCACCAGGAATGTGTTACCATGCATAAACTGTCTATTTCAACTAATTTTGTCCATCCGATACGAACTTTGTACTTTGCTATGAAGTTCCACCAGGAATGTGTTACCATGCAAAAACTGTCTATTTCAACTAATTTTGTCCATCCGAAACGAACTTTGTACTTTGCTATGTAGTTCTACCAGGAATGTGTTACCATGCAAAAACTGTCTATTTCAACTAATTTCGTCCATCCGATACGAACTTTGTACTTTGCTATGTAGTTCTACCAGGAATGTGTTACCATGCAAAAACTGTCTATTTCAACTAATTTCGTCCATCCAATACGAACTTTGTACTTTGCTATGTAGTTCTACCAAGAATGTATTACCATGCAAAAACTGTCTATTTCAACTAATTTTTTCCATCTGATACGAACTTTGTACTTTGTTATGTAGTTCTACCAGGAATGTGTTACCATGCAAAAACTGTCTATTTCAACTAATTTCGTCCATCCGATACGAACTTTGTACTTTGCTATGTAGTTCTACCAGGAATGTGTTACCATGCAAAAACTGTCTATTTCAACTAATTTTGTCCATCCGATACGAACTTTGTACTTTGCTATGTAGTTCTACCAGGAATGTGTTACCATGCAAAAACTGTCTATTTCAACTAATTTCGTCCATCCGATACGAACTTTGTACTTTGCTATGTAGTTCTACCAGGAATGTGTTACCATGCAAAAACTGTCTATTTCAACTAATTTCGTCCATCCGATACGAACTTTGTACTTTGCTATGTAGTTCTACCAGGAATGTGTTACCATGCAAAAACTGTCTATTTCAACTAATTTTGTCCATCCGATACGAACTTTGTACTTTGCTATGTAGTTCTACCAGGAATGTGTTACCATGCAAAAACTGTCTATTTCAACTTATTTTGTCTATCCGATACGAACTTTGTACTTTGCTATGAAGTTCTACCAGGAATGTGTTACCATGCAAAAACTGTCTATTTCAACTAATTTCGTCCATCCGATACGAACTTTGTACTTTGCTATGTAGTTCTACCAGGAATGTGTTACCATGCAAAAACTGTCTATTTCAACTAATTTTGTCCATCCGATACGAACTTTGTACTTTGCTATGAAGTTCCACCAGGAATGTGTTACCATGCATAAACTGTCTATTTCAACTTATTTTGTCCATCCGATACGAACTTTGTACTTTGCTATGACGTTCCACCAGGAATGTGTTACCATGCAAAAACTGTCTATTTCAACTAATTTCGTCCATCCGATACGAACTTTGTACTTTGCTATGTAGTTCTACCAGGAATGTGTTACCATGCAAAAACTGTCTATTTCAACTAATTTCGTCCATCCGATACGAACTTTGTACTTTGCTATGTAGTTCTACCAGGAGTGTGTTACCATGCAAAAACTGTCTATTTCAACTAATTTTGTCCATCCGATACGAACTTTGTACTTTGCTATGTAGTTCTACCAGGAATGTGTTACCATGCAAAAACTGTCTATTTCAACTAATTTCGTCCATCCAATACGAACTTTGTACTTTGCTATGTAGTTCTACCAAGAATGTATTACCATGCAAAAACTGTCTATTTCAACTAATTTTGTCCATCTGATACGAACTTTGTACTTTGTTATGTAGTTCTACCAGGAATGTGTTACCATGCAAAAACTGTCTATTTCAACTAAATTCGTCCATCCGATACTAACTTTGTACTTTGCTATGTAGTTCTACCAGGAGTGTGTTACCATGCAAAAACTGTCTATTTCAACTAAATTCGTCCATCTGATACGAACTTTGTACTTTGTTATGTAGTTCTACCAGGAATGTGTTACCATGCAAAAACTGTCTATTTCAACTAATTTTGTCCATCTGATACGAACTTTGTACTTTGTTATGTAGTTCTACCAGGAATGTGTTACCATGCAAAAACTGTCTATTTCAACTAAATTCGTCCATCCGATACGAACTTTGTACTTTGCTATGAAGTTCCACCAGGAATGTGTTACCATGCAAAAACTGTCTATTTCAACTAATTTCGTCCATCCGATACGAACTTTGTACTTTGCTATGTAGTTCTACCAGGAATGTGTTACCATGCAAAAACTGTCTATTTCAACTAATTTCGTCCATCCGATACGAACTTTGTACTTTGCTATGTAGTTCTACCAGGAATGTGTTACCATGCAAAAACTGTCTATTTCAACTAAATTCGTCCATCCGATACGAACTTTGTACTTTGCTATGTAGTTCTACTAGGAATGTGTTACCATGCAAAAACTGTCTATTTCAACTAATTTTGTCCATCCGATACGAACTTTGTACTTTGCTATGTAGTTCTACCAGGAGTGTGTTACCATGCAAAAACTGTCTATTTCAACTAATTTCGTCCATCCGATACGAACTTTGTACTTTGCTATGTAGTTCTACCAGGAATGTGTTACCATGCAAAAACTGTCTATTTCAACTAATTTCGTCCATCCGATACGAACTTTGTACTTTGCGATGTAGTTCTACCAGGAATGTGTTACCATGCAAAAACTGTCTATTTCAACTAATTTCGTCCATCCGATACGAACTTTGTACTTTGCTATGTAGTTCTACCAGGAATGTGTTACCATGCAAAAACTGTCTATTTCAACTAAATTCGTCCATCCGATACGAACTTTGTACTTTGCTATGTAGTTCTACCAGGAATGTGTTACCATGCAAAAACTGTCTATTTTAACTAATTTTGTCCATCCGATACGAACTTTGTACTTTGCTATGTAGTTCTACCAGGAATGTGTTACCATGCAAAAACTGTCTATTTCAACTAAATTCGTCCATCCGATACGAACTTTGTACTTTGCTATGTAGTTCTACCAGGAATGTGTTACCATGCAAAAACTGTCTATTTCAACTAATTTCGTCCATCCGATACGAACTTTGTACTTTGCTATGAAGTTCCACCAGGAATGAGTTTTCATGCAAAACTGTCTATTTCAACTAATTTCGTCCATCCGATACGAACTTTGTACTTTGCTATGAAGTTCCACCAGGAATGTGTTACCATGCATAAACTGTCTATTTCAACTAATTTTGTCCATCCGATACGAACTTTGTACTTTGCTATGAAGTTCCACCAGGAATGTGTTACCATGCAAAAACTGTCTATTTCAACTAATTTCGTCCATCCGATACGAACTTTGTACTTTGCTATGTAGTTCCACCAGGAATGAGTTTTCATGCATAAACTGTCTATTTCAACTAATTTTGTCCATCCGATACGAACTTTGTACTTTGCTATGAAGTTCCACCAGGAATGTGTTACCATGCAAAAACTGTCAATTTCAACTAATTTTGTCCATCTGATACGAACTTTGTACTTTGTTATGTAGTTCTACCAGGAATGTGTTACCATGCAAAAACTGTCTATTTCAACTAAATTCGTCCATCCGATACGAACTTTGTACTTTGCTATGAAGTTCCACCAGGAATGAGTTTTCATGCAAAACTGTCTATTTCAACTAATTTCGTCCATCCGATACGAACTTTGTACTTTGCTATGAAGTTCCACCAGGAATGTGTTACCATGCAAAAACTGTCTATTTCAACTAATTTCGTCCATCCGATACGAACTTTGTACTTTGCTATGTAGTTCTACCAGGAATGTGTTACCATGCAAAAACTGTCTATTTCAACTAAATTCGTCCATCCGATACGAACTTTGTACTTTGCTATGTAGTTCTACCAGGAATGTGTTACCATGCAAAAACTGTCTATTTCAACTAATTTCGTCCATCCGATACGAACTTTGTACTTTGCGATGTAGTTCTACCAGGAATGTGTTACCATGCAAAAACTGTCTATTTCAACTAATTTTGTCCATCCGATACGAACTTTGTACTTTGCTATGTAGTTCTACCAGGAATGTGTTACCATGCAAAAACTGTCTATTTCAACTAAATTCGTCCATCCGATACGAACTTTGTACTTTGCTATGTAGTTCTACCAGGAATGTGTTACCATGCAAAAACTGTCTATTTCAACTAATTTCGTCCATCCGATACGAACTTTGTACTTTGCTATGTAGTTCTACCAAGAATGTATTACCATGCAAAAACTGTCTATTTCAACTAATTTTGTCCATCCGATACGAACTTTGTACTTTGCTATGACGTTCCACCAGGAATGTGTTACCATGCAAAAACTGTCTATTTCAACTAATTTCGTCCATCCGAAACGAACTTTGTACTTTGCTATGTAGTTCTACCAAGAATGTATTACCATGCAAAAACTGTCTATTTCAACTAATTTTGTCCATCCGATACGAACTTTGTACTTTGCTATGAAGTTCCACCAGGAATGTGTTACCATGCAAAAACTGTCTATTTCAACTAATTTCGTCCATCCGATACGAACTTTGTACTTTGCTATGTAGTTCTACCAGGAATGTGTTACCATGCAAAAACTGTCTATTTCAACTAATTTCGTCCATCCGATACGAACTTTTTACTTTGCTATGTAGTTCTACCAGGAATGTGTTACCATGCAAAAACTGTCGATTTCAACTAATTTCGTCCATCCGATACGAACTTTGTACTTTGCTATGAAGTTCCACCAGGAATGTGTTACCATGCAAAAACTGTCTATTTCAACTAATTTCGTCCATCCGATACGAACTTTGTACTTTGCTATGTAGTTCTACCAGGAATGTGTTACCATGCAAAAACTGTCTATTTCAACTAATTTCGTCCATCCAATACGAACTTTGTACTTTGCTATGTAGTTCTACCAAGAATGTATTATCATGCAAAAACTGTCTATTTCAACTAATTTCGTCCATCCGATACGAACTTTGTACTTTGCTATGTAGTTCTACCAGGAATGTGTTACCATGCAAAAACTGTCTATTTCAACTAATTTCGTCCATCCGATACGAACTTTGTACTTTGCTATGTAGTTCTACCAGGAATGTGTTACCATGCAAAAACTGTCTATTTCAACAAATTTCGTCCATCCGATACGAACTTTGTACTTTGCTATGTAGTTCTACCAGGAATGTGTTACCATGCAAAAACTGTCTATTTCAACTAATTTCGTCCATCCGATACGAACTTTGTACTTTGCTATGTAGTTCTACCAGGAATGTGTTACCATGCAAAAACTGTCTATTTCAACTAATTTCGTCCATCCGATACGAACTTTGTACTTTGCTATGTAGTTCTACCAGGAGTGTGTTACCATGCAAAAACTGTCTATTTCAACTAATTTCGTCCATCCGATACTAACTTTGTACTTTGCTATGAAGTTCCACCAGGAATGAGTTTTCATGCAAAAACTGTCTATTTCAACTAATTTTGTCCATCCGATACGAACTTTGTACTTTGCTATGTAGTTCTACCAGGAGTGTGTTACCATGCAAAAACTGTCTATTTCAACTAATTTCGTCCATCCGATACTAACTTTGTACTTTGCTATGAAGTTCCACCAGGAATGAGTTTTCATGCAAAAACTGTCTATTTCAACTAATTTTGTCCATCCGATACGAACTTGGTACTTTGCTATGTAGTTCTACCAGGAATGTGTTACCATGCAAAAACTGTCTATTTCAACTAATTTCGTCCATCCGATACGAACTTTGTACTTTGCTATGTAGTTCTACCAGGAGTGTGTTACCATGCAAAAACTGTCTATTTCAACTAATTTCGTCCATCCGATACGAACTTAGTACTTTGCTATGTAGTTCTACCAGGAATGTGTTACCATGCAAAAACTGTCTATTTCAACTAATTTCGTCCATCCGATACGAACTTTGTACTTTGCTATGTAGTTCTACCAGGAATGTGTTACCATGCAAAAACTGTCTATTTCAACTAATTTCGTCCATCCGATACGAACTTTGTACTTTGCTATGAAGTTCCACCAGGAATGAGTTTTCATGCAAAACTGTCTATTTCAACTAATTTCGTCCATCCGATACGAACTTTGTACTTTGCTATGAAGTTCCACCAGGAATGTGTTACCATGCATAAACTGTCTATTTCAACTAATTTTGTCCATCCGATACGAACTTTGTACTTTGCTATGAAGTTCCACCAGGAATGTGTTACCATGCAAAAACTGTCTATTTCAACTAATTTCGTCCATCCGATACGAACTTTGTACTTTGCTATGTAGTTCCACCAGGAATGAGTTTTCATGCATAAACTGTCTATTTCAACTAATTTTGTCCATCCGATACGAACTTTGTACTTTGCTATGAAGTTCCACCAGGAATGTGTTACCATGCAAAAACTGTCAATTTCAACTAATTTTGTCCATCTGATACGAACTTTGTACTTTGTTATGTAGTTCTACCAGGAATGTGTTACCATGCAAAAACTGTCTATTTCAACTAAATTCGTCCATCCGATACGAACTTTGTACTTTGCTATGAAGTTCCACCAGGAATGAGTTTTCATGCAAAACTGTCTATTTCAACTAATTTCGTCCATCCGATACGAACTTTGTACTTTGCTATGAAGTTCCACCAGGAATGTGTTACCATGCAAAAACTGTCTATTTCAACTAATTTCGTCCATCCGATACGAACTTTGTACTTTGCTATGTAGTTCTACCAGGAATGTGTTACCATGCAAAAACTGTCTATTTCAACTAAATTCGTCCATCCGATACGAACTTTGTACTTTGCTATGTAGTTCTACCAGGAATGTGTTACCATGCAAAAACTGTCTATTTCAACTAATTTCGTCCATCCGATACGAACTTTGTACTTTGCGATGTAGTTCTACCAGGAATGTGTTACCATGCAAAAACTGTCTATTTCAACTAATTTTGTCCATCCGATACGAACTTTGTACTTTGCTATGTAGTTCTACCAGGAATGTGTTACCATGCAAAAACTGTCTATTTCAACTAAATTCGTCCATCCGATACGAACTTTGTACTTTGCTATGTAGTTCTACCAGGAATGTGTTACCATGCAAAAACTGTCTATTTCAACTAATTTCGTCCATCCGATACGAACTTTGTACTTTGCTATGTAGTTCTACCAAGAATGTATTACCATGCAAAAACTGTCTATTTCAACTAATTTTGTCCATCCGATACGAACTTTGTACTTTGCTATGACGTTCCACCAGGAATGTGTTACCATGCAAAAACTGTCTATTTCAACTAATTTCGTCCATCCGAAACGAACTTTGTACTTTGCTATGTAGTTCTACCAAGAATGTATTACCATGCAAAAACTGTCTATTTCAACTAATTTTGTCCATCCGATACGAACTTTGTACTTTGCTATGAAGTTCCACCAGGAATGTGTTACCATGCAAAAACTGTCTATTTCAACTAATTTCGTCCATCCGATACGAACTTTGTACTTTGCTATGTAGTTCTACCAGGAATGTGTTACCATGCAAAAACTGTCTATTTCAACTAATTTCGTCCATCCGATACGAACTTTTTACTTTGCTATGTAGTTCTACCAGGAATGTGTTACCATGCAAAAACTGTCGATTTCAACTAATTTCGTCCATCCGATACGAACTTTGTACTTTGCTATGAAGTTCCACCAGGAATGTGTTACCATGCAAAAACTGTCTATTTCAACTAATTTCGTCCATCCGATACGAACTTTGTACTTTGCTATGTAGTTCTACCAGGAATGTGTTACCATGCAAAAACTGTCTATTTCAACTAATTTCGTCCATCCAATACGAACTTTGTACTTTGCTATGTAGTTCTACCAAGAATGTATTATCATGCAAAAACTGTCTATTTCAACTAATTTCGTCCATCCGATACGAACTTTGTACTTTGCTATGTAGTTCTACCAGGAATGTGTTACCATGCAAAAACTGTCTATTTCAACTAATTTCGTCCATCCGATACGAACTTTGTACTTTGCTATGTAGTTCTACCAGGAATGTGTTACCATGCAAAAACTGTCTATTTCAACAAATTTCGTCCATCCGATACGAACTTTGTACTTTGCTATGTAGTTCTACCAGGAATGTGTTACCATGCAAAAACTGTCTATTTCAACTAATTTCGTCCATCCGATACGAACTTTGTACTTTGCTATGTAGTTCTACCAGGAATGTGTTACCATGCAAAAACTGTCTATTTCAACTAATTTCGTCCATCCGATACGAACTTTGTACTTTGCTATGTAGTTCTACCAGGAGTGTGTTACCATGCAAAAACTGTCTATTTCAACTAATTTCGTCCATCCGATACTAACTTTGTACTTTGCTATGAAGTTCCACCAGGAATGAGTTTTCATGCAAAAACTGTCTATTTCAACTAATTTTGTCCATCCGATACGAACTTTGTACTTTGCTATGTAGTTCTACCAGGAGTGTGTTACCATGCAAAAACTGTCTATTTCAACTAATTTCGTCCATCCGATACTAACTTTGTACTTTGCTATGAAGTTCCACCAGGAATGAGTTTTCATGCAAAAACTGTCTATTTCAACTAATTTTGTCCATCCGATACGAACTTGGTACTTTGCTATGTAGTTCTACCAGGAATGTGTTACCATGCAAAAACTGTCTATTTCAACTAATTTCGTCCATCCGATACGAACTTTGTACTTTGCTATGTAGTTCTACCAGGAGTGTGTTACCATGCAAAAACTGTCTATTTCAACTAATTTCGTCCATCCGATACGAACTTAGTACTTTGCTATGTAGTTCTACCAGGAATGTGTTACCATGCAAAAACTGTCTATTTCAACTAATTTCGTCCATCCGATACGAACTTTGTACTTTGCTATGTAGTTCTACCAGGAATGTGTTACCATGCAAAAACTGTCTATTTCAACTAATTTCGTCCATCCGATACGAACTTAGTACTTTGCTATGTAGTTCTACCAGGAATGTGTTACCATGCAAAAACTGTCTATTTCAACTAATTTTGTCCATCCGATACTAACTTTGTACTTTGCTATGAAGTTCCACCAGGAATGAGTTTTCATGCAAAAACTGTCTATTTCAACTAATTTCGTCCATCCGATACGAACTTTGTACTTTGCTATGAAGTTCCACCAGGAATGAGTTTTCATGCAAAAACTGTCTATTTCAACTAATTTTGTCCATCCGATACGAACTTTGTACTTTGCTATGAAGTTCCACCAGGAGTGTGTTACCATGCAAAAACTGTCTATTTCAACTAATTTTGTCCATCCGATACGAACTTGGTACTTTGCTATGTAGTTCTACCAGGAATGTGTTACCATGCAAAAACTGTCTATTTCAACTAATTTCGTCCATCCGATACGAACTTTGTACTTTGCTATGTAGTTCTACCAGGAATGTGTTACCATGCAAAAACTGTCTATTTCAACTAATTTCGTCCATCCGATACGAACTTTGTACTTTGCTTTGTAGTTCTACCAGGAATGAGTTACTATGCAAAAACTGTCTATTTCAACTAATTTCGTCCATCCGATACGAACTTTGTACTTTGCTATGTAGTTCTACCAGGAATGTGTTACCATGCAAAAACTGTCTATTTCAACTAATTTTGTCCATCCGATACGAACTTTGTACTTTACTGTGCAGTTCTACCAGGAATGTGTTACCATGCAAAAACTGTCTATTTCAACTAATTTCGTCCATCCGATACGAACTTTGTACTTTGCTATGAAGTTCCACCAGGAATGAGTTTGCATGCAAAAACTGTCTATTTCAACTAATTTCGTCCATCCGATACGAACTTTGTACTTTGCTATGTAGTTCTACCAGGAATGTGTTACCATGCAAAAACTGTCTATTTCAACTAATTTCGTCCATCCGATACGAACTTTGTACTTTGCTATGTAGTTCTACCAGGAGTGTGTTACCATGCAAAAACTGTCTATTTCAACTAATTTTGTCCATCCGATACGAACTTTGTACTTTGCTATGTAGTTCTACCAGAAATGTGTTACCATGCAAAAACTGTCTATTTCAACAAATTTCGTCCATCCGATACGAACTTTGTACTTTGCTATGTAGTTCTACCAGGAATGTGTTACCATGCAAAAACTGTCTATTTTAACTAATTTCGTCCATCCGATACGAACTTTGTACTTTGCTATGTAGTTCTACCAGGAATGTGTTACCATGCAAAAACTGTCTATTTCAACTAATTTCGTCCATCCGATACGAACTTTGTACTTTGCTATGTAGTTCTACCAGGAGTGTGTTACCATGCAAAAACTGTCTATTTCAACTAATTTCGTCCATCCGATACTAACTTTGTACTTTGCTTTGTAGTTCTACCAGGAATGAGTTACCATGCAAAAACTGTCTATTTCAACTAATTTTGTCCATCCGATACGAACTTTGTACTTTGCTATATAGTTCTACCAGGAATGTGTTACCATGCAAAAACTGTCTATTTCAACTTATTTCGTCCATCCGATACGAACTTGGTACTTTGCTATGTAGTTCTACCAGGAATGTGTTACCATGCAAAAACTGTCTATTTCAACTAATTTCGTCCATCCGATACGAACTTTGTACTTTGCTATGTAGTTCTACCAGGAATGTGTTACCATGCAAAAAACTGTCTATTTCAACTAATTTCGTCCATCCGATACGAACTTAGTACTTTGCTATGTAGTTCTACCAGGAGTGTGTTACCATGCAAAAACTGTCTATTTCAACTAATTTCGTCCATCCGATACGAACTTTGTACTTTGCTATGTAGTTCTACCAGGAATGTGTTACCATGCAAAAACTGTCTATTTCAACTAATTTCGTCCATCCGATACGAACTTTGTACTTTGCTATGTAGTTCTACCAGGAATGTGTTACCATGCAAAAACTGTCTATTTCAACTAATTTTGTCCATCCGATACGAACTTTGTACTTTGCTATGAAGTTCTACCAGGAATGTGTTACCATGCAAAAACTGTCTATTTCAACTAATTTTGTCCATCCGATACGAACTTTGTACTTTGCTATGTAGTTCTACCAGGAGTGTGTTACCATGCAAAAACTGTCTATTTCAACTAATTTTGTCCATCCGATACGAACTTAGTACTTTGCTATGTAGTTCTACCAGGAATGAGTTACCATGCAAAAACTGTCTATTTCAACTAATTTCGTCCATCCGATACGAACTTTGTACTTTGCTATATAGTTCTACCAGGAATGTGTTACCATGCAAAAACTGTCTATTTCAACTAATTTCGTCCATCCGATACGAACTTTTTACTTTGCTATGTAGTTCTACCAGGAATGTGTTACCATGCAAAAACTGTCTATTTCAACTAATTTTGTCCATCCGAAACGAACTTTGTACTTTGCTATGTAGTTCTACCAGGAATGTGTTACCATGCAAAAATTGTCTATTTCAACTAATTTCGTCCATCCGATACGAACTTTGTACTTTGCTATGTGGTTATACCGGGAATGTGTTACCATGCAAAAACTGTCTATTTCAACTAATTTCGTCCATCCGATACGAACTTTGTACTTTGCTATGTAGTTCTACCAGGAATGTGTTACCATGCAAAAACTGTCTATTTCAACTAATTTCGTCCATCCGATACGAACTTTGTACTTTGCTATGTAGTTCTACCAGGAATGTGTTACCATGCAAAAACTGTCTATTTCAACTAATTTCGTCCATCCGATACGAACTTTGTACTTTGCTATGTAGTTCTACCAGGAGTGTGTTACCATGCAAAAACTGTCTATTTCAACTAATTTTGTCCATCCGATACGAACTCTGTACTTTGCTATGTAGTTCTACCAGGAATGTGTTACCATGCAAAAACTGTCTATTTCAACTAATTTCGTCCATCCGATACGAACTTTGTACTTTGCTATGAAGTTCCACCAGGAATGAGTTTTCATGCAAAAACTGTCTATTTCAACTAATTTTGTCCATCCGATACGAACTTTGTACTTTGCTATGTAGTTCTACCAGGAGTGTGTTACCATGCAAAAACTGTCTATTTCAACTAATTTCGTCCATCCGATACGAACTTTGTACTTTGCTATGTAGTTCTACCAGGAATAAGTTACCATGCAAAAACTGTCTATTTCAACTAATTTCGTCCATCCGATACGAACTTTGTACTTTGCTATGAAGTTCCACCAGGAATGAGTTTTCATGCAAAAACTGTCTATTTCAACTAATTTTGTCCATCCGATACGAACTTTGTACTTTGCTATATAGTTCTACCAGGAATGTGTTACCATGCAAAAACTGTCTATTTCAACTAATTTCGTCCATCCGATACGAACTTTGTACTTTGCTATGAAGTTCCACCAGGAATGAGTTTTCATGCAAAAACTGTCTATTTCAACTAATTTTGTCCATCCGATACGAACTTTGTACTTTGCTATGTAGTTCTACCAGGAGTGTGTTACCATGCAAAAACTGTCTATTTCAACTAATTTCGTCCATCCGATACGAACTTTGTACTTTGCTATGTAGTTCTACCAGGAATAAGTTACCATGCAAAAACTGTCTATTTCAACTAATTTCGTCCATCCGATACGAACTTTGTACTTTGCTATGAAGTTCCACCAGGAATGAGTTTTCATGCAAAAACTGTCTATTTCAACTAATTTTGTCCATCCGATACGAACTTTGTACTTTGCTATATAGTTCTACCAGGAATGTGTTACCATGCAAAAACTGTCTATTTCAACTAATTTCGTCCATCCGATACGAACTTTGTACTTTGCTATGTAGTTCTACCAGGAATGTGTTACCATGCAAAAACTGTCTATTTCAACTAATTTCGTCCATCCGATACGAACTTGGTACTTTGCTATGTAGTTATACCAGGAGTGTGTTACCATGCAAAAACTGTCTATTTCAACTTAATTCGTCCATCCGATACGAACTTGGTACTTTGCTATGTAGTTCTACCAGGAGTGTGTTACCATGCAAAAACTGTCTATTTCAACTTATTTCGTCCATCCGATACGAACTCTGTACTTTGCTATGTAGTTCTACCAGGAATGTGTTACCATGCAAAAACTGTCTATTTCAACTAATTTTGTCCATCCGATACGAACTTGGTACTTTGCTATGTAGTTCTACCAGGAATGTGTTACCATGCAAAAACTGTCTATTTCAACTAATTTCGTCCATCCGATACGAACTTTGTACTTTGCTATGTAGTTCTACCAGGAATGTGTTACCATGCAAAAACTGTCTATTTCTACTTATTTCGTCCATCCGATACGAACTTGGTACTTTGCTATGTAGTTCTACCAGGAATGTGTTACCATGCAAAAACTGTCTATTTCAACTAATTTCGTCCATCCGATACGAACTTTGTACTTTGCTATGTAGTTCTACCAGGAGTGTGTTACCATGCAAAAACTGTCTATTTCAACTTATTTCGTCCATCCGATACGAACTCTGTACTTTGCTATGTAGTTCTACCAGGAATGTGTTACCATGCAAAAACTGTCTATTTCAACTAATTTTGTCCATCCGATACGAACTTAGTACTTTGCTATGTAGTTCTACCAGGAATGTGTTACCATGCAAAAACTGTCTATTTCAACTAATTTCGTCCATCCGATACGAACTTTGGTACTTTGCTATGTAGTTCTACCAGGAGTGTGTTACCATGCAAAAACTGTCTATTTCAACTTATTTCGTCCATCCGATACGAACTTTGTACTTTGCTATGTAGTTCTACCAGGAATGTGTTACCATGCAAAAACTGTCTATTTCAACTAATTTCGTCCATCCGATACGAACTTTGTACTTTGCTATGTAGTTCTACCAGGAATGTGTTACCATGCAAAAACTGTCTATTTCAACTTATTTCGTCCATCCGATACGAACTTGGTACTTTGCTATGTAGTTCTACCAGGAATGTGTTACCATGCAAAAACTGTCTATTTCAACTAATTTCGTCCATCCGATACGAACTTTGTACTTTGCTATGTAGTTCTACCAGGAGTGTGTTACCATGCAAAAACTGTCTATTTCAACTTATTTCGTCCATCCGATACGAACTCTGTACTTTGCTATGTAGTTCTACCAGGAATGTGTTACCATGCAAAAACTGTCTATTTCAACTAATTTCGTCCATCCGATACGAACTTTGTACTTTGCTATGTAGTTCTACCAGGAATAAGTTACCATGCAAAAACTGTCTATTTCAACTAATTTCGTCCATCCGATACGAACTTTGTACTTTGCTATGTAGTTCTACCAGGAGTGTGTTACCATGCAAAAACTGTCTATTTCAACTAATTTTGTCCATCCGATACGAACTTTGTACTTTGCTATGTAGTTCTACCAGGAATGTGTTACCATGCAAAAACTGTCTATTTCAACTAATTTCGTCCATCCGGTACGAACTTTGTACTTTGCTATGAAGTTCCACCAGGAATGAGTTTTCATGCAAAAACTGTCTATTTCAACTAATTTTGTCCATCCGATACGAACTTTGTACTTTGCTATATAGTTCTACCAGGAATGTGTTACCATGCAAAAACTGTCTATTTCAACTAATTTCGTCCATCCGATACGAACTTTGTACTTTGCTATGAAGTTCCACCAGGAATGAGTTTTCATGCAAAAACTGTCTATTTCAACTAATTTTGTCCATCCGATACGAACTTTGTACTTTGCTATGTAGTTCTACCAGGAGTGTGTTACCATGCAAAAACTGTCTATTTCAACTAATTTCGTCCATCCGATACGAACTTTGTACTTTGCTATGTAGTTCTACCAGGAATAAGTTACCATGCAAAAACTGTCTATTTCAACTAATTTCGTCCATCCGATACGAACTTTGTACTTTGCTATGAAGTTCCACCAGGAATGAGTTTTCATGCAAAAACTGTCTATTTCAACTAATTTTGTCCATCCGATACGAACTTTGTACTTTGCTATATAGTTCTACCAGGAATGTGTTACCATGCAAAAACTGTCTATTTCAACTAATTTCGTCCATCAGATACGAACTTTGTACTTTGCTATGTAGTTCTACCAGGAGTGTGTTACCATGCAAAAACTGTCTATTTCAACTAATTTCGTCCATCCGATACTAACTTTGTACTTTGCTTTGTAGTTCTACCAGGAGTGTGTTACCATGCAAAAACTGTCTATTTCAACTAATTTTGTCCATCCGATACGAACTTTGTACTTTGCTTTATAGTTCTACCAGGAATGTGTTACCATGCAAAAACTGTCTATTTCAACTTATTTCGTCCATCCGATACGAACTTGGTACTTTGCTATGTAGTTCTACCAGGAATGTGTTACCATGCAAAAACTGTCTATTTCAACTAATTTCGTCCATCCGATACGAACTTTGTACTTTGCTATGTAGTTCTACCAGGAATGTGTTACCATGCAAAAACTGTCTATTTCAACTAATTTCGTCCATCCGATACGAACTTAGTACTTTGCTATGTAGTTCTACCAGGAGTGTGTTACCATGCAAAAAACTGTCTATTTCAACTAATTTCGTCCATCCGATACGAACTTTGTACTTTGCTATGTAGTTCTACCAGAAATGTGTTACCATGCAAAAACTGTCTATTTCAACTAATTTCGTCCATCCGATACGAACTTTGTACTTTGCTATGTAGTTCTACCAGGAATGTGTTACCATGCAAAAACTGTCTATTTCAACTAATTTTGTCCATCCGATACGAACTTTGTACTTTGCTATATAGTTCTACCAGGAATGAGTTACCATGCAAAAACTGTCTATTTCAACTAATTTCGTCCATCCGATACGAACTTTGTACTTTGCTATGAAGTTCTACCAGGAATGTGTTACCATG
Organism: Anopheles moucheti; assembly: GCF_943734755.1. Taxonomy (NCBI): domain Eukaryota; kingdom Metazoa; phylum Arthropoda; class Insecta; order Diptera; family Culicidae; genus Anopheles; species Anopheles moucheti. Next base: position 126,928 of record NW_026453699.1, read on the forward strand.
CAAAAACTGTCTATTTCAACTAATTTCGTCCATCCGATACGAACTTTGTACTTTGCTATGTAGTTCTACCAGGAATGTGTTACCATGCAAAAACTGTCTATTTCAACTAATTTCGTCCATCAGATACGAACTTTGTACTTTGCTATGTAGTTCTACCAGGAGTGTGTTACCATGCAAAAACTGTCTATTTCAACTAATTTCGTCCATCCGATACGAACTTTGTACTTTGCTATGTAGTTCTACCAGAAATGTGTTACCATGCAAAAACTGTCTATTTCAACTAATTTTGTCCATCCGATACGAACTTTGTACTTTGCTATATAGTTCTACCAGGAATGTGTTACCATGCAAAAACTGTCTATTTCAACTAATTTTGTCCATCCGATACGAACTTAGTACTTTGCTATGTAGTTCTACCAGGAATGAGTTACCATGCAAAAACTGTCTATTTCAACTAATTTCGTCCATCCGATACGAACTTTGTACTTTGCTATGAGTTCTACCAGGAATGTGTTACCATGCAAAAACTGTCTATTTCAACTAATTTTGTCCATCCGATACGAACTTTGTACTTTGCTATGTAGTTCTACCAGGAGTGAGTTACCATGCAAAAACTGTCTATTTCAACTAATTTCGTCCATCCGATACGAACTTTGTACTTTGCTATGTAGTTCTACCAGGAATGTGTTACCATGCAAAAACTGTCTATTTCAACTAATTTCGTCTATCCGATACGAACTTTGTACTTTGCTATGTAGTTCTACCAGGAATGTGTTACCATGCAAAAACTGTCTATTTCAACTAATTTCGTCCATCCGATACGAACTTTGTACTTTGCTATGTAGTTCTACCAGGAATAAGTTACCATGCAAAAACTGTCTATTTCAACTAATTTCGTCCATCCGATACGAACTTTGTACTTTGCTATGTAGTTCTACCAGGAATGTGTTACCATGCAAAAACTGTCTATTTCAACTAATTTCGTCCATCCGGTACGAACTTTGTACTTTGCTATGAAGTTCCACCAGGAATGAGTTTTCATGCAAAAACTGTCTATTTCAACTAATTTTGTCCATCCGATACGAACTTTGTACTTTGCTATATAGTTCTACCAGGAATGTGTTACCATGCAAAAACTGTCTATTTCAACTAATTTCGTCCATCCGATACGAACTTTGTACTTTGCTATGTAGTTCTACCAGGAATGTGTTACCATGCAAAAACTGTCTATTTCAACTAATTTCGTCCATCCGATACGAACTTTGTACTTTGCTATGTAGTTCTACCAGGAATAAGTTACCATGCAAAAACTGTCTATTTCAACTAATTTTGTCCATCCGATACGAACTTTGTACTTTGCTATATAGTTCTACCAGGAATGTGTTACCATGCAAAAACTGTCTATTTCAACTAATTTCGTCCATCCGGTACGAACTTTGTACTTTGCTATGAAGTTCCACCAGGAGTGTGTTACCATGCAAAAACTGTCTATTTCAACTAATTTCGTCCATCCGATACGAACTTTGTACTTTGCTATGTAGTTCTACCAGGAATAAGTTACCATGCAAAAACTGTCTATTTCAACTAATTTCGTCCATCCGATACGAACTTTGTACTTTGCTATGAAGTTCCACCAGGAATGAGTTTTCATGCAAAAACTGTCTATTTCAACTAATTTTGTCCATCCGATACGAACTTTGTACTTTGCTATATAGTTCTACCAGGAATGTGTTACCATGCAAAAACTGTCTATTTCAACTAATTTCGTCCATCCGATACGAACTTTGTACTTTGCTATGTAGTTCTACCAGGAATGTGTTACCATGCAAAAACTGTCTATTTCAACTAATTTCGTCTATCCGATACGAACTTTGTACTTTGCTATGTAGTTCTACCAGGAATGTGTTTACCATGCAAAAACTGTCTATTTCAACTAATTTCGTCTATCCGATACGAACTTTGTACTTTGCTATGTAGTTCTACCAGGAATGTGTTACCATGCAAAAACTGTCTATTTCAACTTATTTCGTCCATCCGATACGAACTTTGTACTTTGCTATGTAGTTCTACCAGGAATAAGTTACCATGCAAAAACTGTCTATTTCAACTAATTTCGTCCATCCGATACGAACTTTGTACTTTGCTATGTAGTTCTACCAGGAGTGTGTTACCATGCAAAAACTGTCTATTTCAACTAATTTTGTCCATCCGATACGACTTTGTACTTTGCTATGTAGTTCTACCAGGAATGTGTTACCATGCAAAAACTGTCTATTTCAACTAATTTCGTCTATCCGATACGAACTTTGTACTTTGCTATGTAGTTCTACCAGGAATGTGTTACCATGCAAAAACTGTCTATTTCAACTAATTTCGTCTATCCGATACGAACTTTGTACTTTGCTATGTAGTTCTACCAGGAATGTGTTACCATGCAAAACTGTCTATTTCAACTAATTTCGTCCATCCGATACGAACTTTGTACCTTTGCTATGTAGTTCTACCAGGAATAAGTTACCATGCAAAAACTGTCCTATTTCAACTAATTTCGTCCATCCGATACGAACTTTGTACTTTGCTATGTAGTTCTACCAGGAATGTGTTACCATGCAAAAACTGTCTATTTCAACTAATTTTGTCCATCCGATACGAACTTTGTACTTTGCTATGTAGTTCTACCAGGAATGTGTTACCATGCAAAAACTGTCTATTTCAACTAATTTCGTCCATCCGATACGAACTTTGTACTTTGCTATGTAGTTCTACCAGGAATAAGTTACCATGCAAAAACTGGTCTATTTCAACTAATTTCGTCCATCCGATACGAACTTTGTACTTTGCTATGTAGTTCTACCAGGAATGTGTTACCATGCAAAAACTGTCTATTTCAACTAATTTTGTCCATCCGATACGAACTTTGTACTTTGCTATGTAGTTCTACCAGGAATGTGTTACCATGCAAAAACTGTCTATTTCAACTAATTTCGTCCATCCGATACGAACTTTGTACTTTGCTATGTAGTTCTACCAGGAATAAGTTACCATGCAAAAACTGTCTATTTCAACTAATTTCGTCCATCCGATACGAACTTTGTACTTTGCTATGTAGTTCTACCAGGAGTGTGTTACCATGCAAAAACTGTCTATTTCAACTAATTTCGTCCATCCGATACGAACTTTGTACTTTGCTATGTAGTTCTACCAGGAATAAGTTACCATGCAAAAACTGTCTATTTCAACTAATTTCGTCCATCCGATACGAACTTTGTACTTTGCTATGTAGTTCTACCAGGAATGTGTTACCATGCAAAAACTGTCTATTTCAACTAATTTTGTCCATCCGATACGAACTTTGTACTTTGCTATGTAGTTCTACCAGGAATGTGTTACCATGCAAAAACTGTCTATTTCAACTAATTTCGTCCATCCGATACGAACTTTGTACTTTGCTATGTAGTTCTACCAGGAATAAGTTACCATGCAAAAACTGTCTATTTCAACTAATTTCGTCCATCCGATACGAACTTTGTACTTTGCTATGTAGTTCTACCAGGAATAAGTTACCATGCAAAAACTGTCTATTTCAACTAATTTTGTCCATCCGATACGAACTTTGTACTTTGCTATGTAGTTCTACCAGGAATGTGTTACCATGCAAAAACTGTCTATTTCAACTAATTTCGTCTATCCGATACGAACTTTGTACTTTGCTATGTAGTTCTACCAGGAATAAGTTACCATGCAAAAACTGTCTATTTCAACTAATTTCGTCCATCCGATACGAACTTTGTACTTTGCTATGTAGTTCTACCAGGAGTGTGTTACCATGCAAAAACTGTCTATTTCAACTAATTTTGTCCATCCGATACGAACTTTGTACTTTGCTATGTAGTTCTACCAGGAATGTGTTACCATGCAAAAACTGTCTATTTCAACTAATTTCGTCTATCCGATACGAAACTTGTACTTTGCTATGTAGTTCTACCAGGAATGTGTTACCATGCAAAAACTGTCTATTTCAACTAATTTCGTCTATCCGATACGAACTTTGTACTTTGCTATGTAGTTCTACCAGGAATGTGTTACCATGCAAAAACTGTCTATTTCAACTAATTTCGTCCATCCGATACGAACTTTGTACTTTGCTATGTAGTTCTACCAGGAATAAGTTACCATGCAAAAAACTGTCTATTTCAACTAATTTCGTCCATCCGATACGAACTTTGTACTTTGCTATGTAGTTCTACCAGGAATGTGTTACCATGCAAAAACTGTCTATTTCAACTAATTTCGTCCATCCGGTACGAACTTTGTACTTTGCTATGAAGTTCCACCAGGAATGAGTTTTCATGCAAAAACTGTCTATTTCAACTAATTTTGTCCATCCGATACGAACTTTGTACTTTGCTATATAGTTCTACCAGGAATGTGTTACCATGCAAAAACTGTCTATTTCAACTAATTTCGTCCATCCGATACGAACTTTGTACTTTGCTATGTAGTTCTACCAGGAATGTGTTACCATGCAAAAACTGTCTATTTCAACTAATTTCGTCCATCCGATACGAACTTTGTACTTTGCTATGTAGTTCTACCAGGAATAAGTTACCATGCAAAAACTGTCTATTTCAACTAATTTTGTCCATCCGATACGAACTTTGTACTTTGCTATATAGTTCTACCAGGAATGTGTTTACCATGCAAAAACTGTCTATTTCAACTAATTTCGTCCATCCGGTACGAACTTTGTACTTTGCTATGAAGTTCCACCAGGAGTGTGTTACCATGCAAAAACTGTCTATTTCAACTAATTTCGTCCATCCGATACGAACTTTGTACTTTGCTATGTAGTTCTACCAGGAATAAGTTACCATGCAAAAACTGTCTATTTCAACTAATTTCGTCCATCCGATACGAACTTTGTACTTTGCTATGTAGTTCTACCAGGAATGTGTTACCATGCAAAAACTGTCTATTTCAACTAATTTTGTCCATCCGATACGAACTTTGTACTTTGCTATGTAGTTCTACCAGGAATGTGTTACCATGCAAAAACTGTCTATTTCAACTAATTTCGTCCATCCGATACGAACTTTGTACTTTGCTATGTAGTTCTACCAGGAATAAGTTACCATGCAAAAACTGTCTATTTCAACTAATTTCGTCCATCCGATACGAACTTTGTACTTTGCTATGTAGTTCTACCAGGAATAAGTTTACCATGCAAAAACTGTCTATTTCAACTAATTTTGTCCATCCGATACGAACTTTGTACTTTGCTATGTAGTTCTACCAGGAATGTGTTACCATGCAAAAACTGTCTATTTCAACTAATTTCGTCCATCCGATACGAACTTTGTACTTTGCTATGTAGTTCTACCAGGAATGTGTTACCATGCAAAAACTGTCTATTTCAACTAATTTCGTCCATCCGATACGAACTTTGTACTTTGCTATGTAGTTCTACCAGGAATGTGTTACCATGCAAAAACTGTCTATTTCAACTAATTTTGTCCATCCGATACGAACTTAGTACTTTGCTATGTAGTTCTACCAGGAATGATGTTACCATGCAAAAACTGTCTATTTCAACTAATTTCGTCCATCCGATACGAACTTTGTACTTTGCTATATAGTTCTACCAGGAATGTGTTACCATGCAAAAACTGTCTATTTCAACTAATTTTGTCCATCCGATACGAACTTTGTACTTTGCTATGTAGTTCTACCAGGAATGTGTTACCATGCAAAAACTGTATATTTCAACTAATTTTGTCCATCCGATACGAACTTTGTACTTTGCTATATAGTTCTACCAGGAATGTGTTACCATGCAAAAACTGTCTATTTCAACTAATTTTGTCCATCCGATACGAACTTTGTACTTTGCTATGTAGTTCTACCAGGAATGTGTTACCATGCAAAAACTGTCTATTTCAACTAATTTCGTCCATCCGATACGAACTTTGTACTTTGCTATGTAGTTCTACCAGGAATGTGTTACCATGCAAAAACTGTCTATTTCAACTAATTTCGTCCATCCGATACGAACTTTGTACTTTGCTATGTAGTTCTACCAGGAATGTGTTACCATGCAAAAACTGTCTATTTCAACTAATTTCGTCCATCCTAAACGAACTTTGTACTTTGCTATGTAGTTCTACCAGGAATGTGTTACCATGCAAAAACCGTCTATTTCAACTAATTTTGTCCATCCGATACGAACTTTGTACTTTGCTATGTAGTTCTACCAGGAATGTGTTACCATGCAAAAAACTGTCTATTTCAACTAATTTCGTCTATCCGATACGAACTTTGTACTTTGCTATGTAGTTCTACCAGGAATAAGTTACCATGCAAAAACTGTCTATTTCAACTAATTTCGTCCATCCGATACGAACTTTGTACTTTGCTATGTAGTTCTACCAGGAGTGTGTTACCATGCAAAACTGTCTATTTCAACTAATTTTGTCCATCCGATACGAACTTTGTACTTTGCTATGTAGTTCTACCAGGAATGTGGTTACCATGCAAAAACTGTCTATTTCAACTAATTTCGTCTATCCGATACGAACTTTGTACTTTGCTATGTAGTTCTACCAGGAATGTGTTACCATGCAAAAACTGTCTATTTCAACTAATTTCGTCTATCCGATACGAACTTTGTACTTTGCTATGTAGTTCTACCAGGAATGTGTTACCATGCAAAAACTGTCTATTTCAACTAATTTCGTCCATCCGATACGAACTTTGTACTTTGCTATGTAGTTCTACCAGGAATAAGTTACCATGCAAAAACTGTCTATTTCAACTAATTTCGTCCATCCGATACGAACTTTGTACTTTGCTATGTAGTTCTACCAGGAATGTGTTACCATGCAAAAACTGTCTATTTCAACTAATTTCGTCCATCCGGTACGAACTTTGTACTTTGCTATGAAGTTCCACCAGGAATGAGTTTTCATGCAAAAACTGTCTATTTCAACTAATTTTGTCCATCCGATACGAACTTTGTACTTTGCTATATAGTTCTAGCAGGAATGTGTTACCATGCAAAAACTGTCTATTTCAACTAATTTCGTCCATCCGATACGAACTTTGTACTTTGCTATGTAGTTCTACCAGGAATGTGTTACCATGCAAAAACTGTCTATTTCAACTAATTTCGTCCATCCGATACGAACTTTGTACTTTGCTATGTAGTTCTACCAGGAATAAGTTACCATGCAAAAACTGTCTATTTCAACTAATTTTGTCCATCCGATACGAACTTTGTACTTTGCTATATAGTTCTACCAGGAATGTGTTACCATGCAAAAACTGTCTATTTCAACTAATTTCGTCCATCCGGTACGAACTTTGTACTTTGCTATGAAGTTCCACCAGGAGTGTGTTACCATGCAAAAACTGTCTATTTCAACTAATTTCGTCCATCCGATACGAACTTTGTACTTTGCTATGTAGTTCTACCAGGAATAAGTTACCATGCAAAAACTGTCTATTTCAACTAATTTCGTCCATCCGATACGAACTTTGTACTTTGCTATGTAGTTCTACCAGGAATGTGTTACCATGCAAAAACTGTCTATTTCAACTAATTTCGTCCATCCGGTACGAACTTTGTACTTTGCTATGAAGTTCCACCAGGAATGAGTTTTCATGCAAAAACTGTCTATTTCAACTAATTTTGTCCATCCGATACGAACTTTGTACTTTGCTATATAGTTCTACCAGGAATGTGTTACCATGCAAAAACTGTCTATTTCAACTAATTTCGTCATCCGATACGATCTTTGTACTTTGCTATGTAGTTCTACCAGGAATGTGTTACCATGCAAAAACTGTCTATTTCAACTAATTTCGTCCATCCGATACGAACTTTGTACTTTGCTATGTAGTTCTACCAGGAATAAGTTACCATGCAAAAAACTGTCTATTTCAACTAATTTTGTCCATCCGATACGAACTTTGTACTTTGCTATATAGTTCTACCAGGAATGTGTTACCATGCAAAAACTGTCTATTTCAACTAATTTCGTCCATCCGGTACGAACTTTGTACTTTGCTATGAAGTTCCACCAGGAGTGTGTTACCATGCAAAAACTGTCTATTTCAACTAATTTCGTCCATCCGATACGAACTTTGTACTTTGCTATGTAGTTCTACCAGGAATAAGTTACCATGCAAAAACTGTCTATTTCAACTAATTTCGTCCATCCGATACGAACTTTGTACTTTGCTATGTAGTTCTACCAGGAATGTGTTACCATGCAAAAACTGTCTATTTCAACTAATTTTGTCCATCCGATACGAACTTTGTACTTTGCTATGTAGTTCTACCAGGAATGTGTTACCATGCAAAAACTGTCTATTTCAACTAATTTCGTCTATCCGATACGAACTTTGTACTTTGCTATGTAGTTCTACCAGGAATGTGTTACCATGCAAAAACTGTCTATTTCAACTAATTTCGTCTATCCGATACGAACTTTGTACTTTGCTATGTAGTTCTACCAGGAATGTGTTACCATGCAAAAACTGTCTATTTCAACTAATTTCGTCCATCCGATACGAACTTTGTACTTTGCTATGTAGTTCTACCAGGAATAAGTTACCATGCAAAAACTGTCTATTTCAACTAATTTCGTCCATCCGATACGAACTTTGTACTTTGCTATGTAGTTCTACCAGGAGTGTGTTACCATGCAAAAACTGTCTATTTCAACTAATTTTGTCCATCCGATACGAACTTTGTACTTTGCTATGTAGTTCTACCAGGAATGTGTTACCATGCAAAAACTGTCTATTTCAACTAATTTCGTCTATCCGATACGAACTTTGTACTTTGCTATGTAGTTCTACCAGGAATGTGTTACCATGCAAAAACTGTCTATTTCAAACTAATTTCGTCTATCCGATACGAACTTTGTACTTTGCTATGTAGTTCTACCAGGAATGTGTTACCATGCAAAAACTGTCTATTTCAACTAATTTCGTCCATCCGATACGAACTTTGTACTTTGCTATGTAGTTCTACCAGGAATAAGTTACCATGCAAAAACTGTCTATTTCAACTAATTTCGTCCATCCGATACGAACTTTGTACTTTGCTATGTAGTTCTACCAGGAATGTGTTACCATGCAAAAACTGTCTATTTCAACTAATTTTGTCCATCCGATACGAACTTTGTACTTTGCTATGTAGTTCTACCAGGAATGTGTTACCATGCAAAACTGTCTATTTCAACTAATTTCGTCCATCCGATACGAACTTTGTACTTTGCTATGTAGTTCTACCAGGAATAAGTTACCATGCAAAAACTGTCTATTTCAACTAATTTCGTCCATCCGATACGAACTTTGTACTTTGCTATGTAGTTCTACCAGGAATAAGTTACCATGCAAAAACTGTCTATTTCAACTAATTTTGTCCATCCGATACGAACTTTGTACTTTGCTATGTAGTTCTACCAGGAATGTGTTACCATGCAAAAACTGTCTATTTCAACTAATTTCGTCTATCCGATACGAACTTTGTACTTTGCTATGTAGTTCTACCAGGAATAAGTTACCATGCAAAAACTGTCTATTTCAACTAATTTCGTCCATCCGATACGAACTTTGTACTTTGCTATGTAGTTCTACCAGGAGTGTGTTACCATGCAAAAACTGTCTATTTCAACTAATTTTGTCCCATCCGATACGAACTTTGTACTTTGCTATGTAGTTCTACCAGGAATGTGTTACCATGCAAAAACTGTCTATTTCAACTAATTTCGTCTATCCGATACGAACTTTGTACTTTGCTATGTAGTTCTACCAGGAATGTGTTACCATGCAAAAACTGTCTATTTCAACTAATTTCGTCTATCCGATACGAACTTTGTACTTTGCTATGTAGTTCTACCAGGAATGTGTTACCATGCAAAAACTGTCTATTTCAACTAATTTTCGTCCATCCGATACGAACTTTGTACTTTGCTATGTAGTTCTACCAGGAATAAGTTACCATGCAAAAACTGTCTATTTCAACTAATTTCGTCCATCCGATACGAACTTTGTACTTTGCTATGTAGTTCTACCAGGAATGTGTTACCATGCAAAAACTGTCTATTTCAACTAATTTCGTCTATCCGATACGAACTTTGTACTTTGCTATGTAGTTCTACCAGGAATGTGTTACCATGCAAAAACTGTCTATTTCAACTAATTTCGTCCATCCGATACGAACTTTGTACTTTGCTATGTAGTTCTACCAGGAATGTGTTACCATGCAAAAACTGTCTATTTCAACTAATTTCGTCTATCCGATACGAACTTTGTACTTTGCTATGTAGTTCTACCAGGAATGTGTTACCATGCAAAAACTGTCTATTTCAACTAATTTCGTCCATCCGATACGAACTTTGTACTTTGCTATGTAGTTCTACCAGGAATAAGTTACCATGCAAAAACTGTCTATTTCAACTAATTTCGTCCATCCGATACGAACTTTGTACTTTGCTATGTAGTTCTACCAGGAATGTGTTACCATGCAAAAACTGTCTATTTCAACTAATTTCGTCTATCCGATACGAACTTTGTACTTTGCTATGTAGTTCTACCAGGAATGTGTTACCATGCAAAAACTGTCTATTTCAACTAATTTCGTCCATCCGATACGAACTTTGTACTTTGCTATGTAGTTCTACCAGGAATAAGTTACCATGCAAAAACTGTCTATTTCAACTAATTTCGTCCATCCGATACGAACTTTGTACTTTGCTATGTAGTTCTACCAGGAATGTGTTACCATGCAAAAACTGTCTATTTCAACTAATTTTGTCCATCCGATACGAACTTTGTACTTTGCTATGTAGTTCTACCAGGAATGTGTTACCATGCAAAAACTGTCTATTTCAACTAATTTCGTCCATCCGATACGAACTTTGTACTTTGCTATGTAGTTCTACCAGAATAAGTTACCATGCAAAAACTGTCTATTTCAACTAATTTCGTCCATCCGATACGAACTTTGTACTTTGCTATGTAGTTCTACCAGGAATAAGTTACCATGCAAAAACTGTCTATTTCAACTAATTTTGTCCATCCGATACGAACTTTGTACTTTGCTATGTAGTTCTACCAGGAATGTGTTACCATGCAAAAACTGTCTATTTCAACTAATTTCGTCTATCCGATACGAACTTTGTACTTTGCTATGTAGTTCTACCAGGAATAAGTTACCATGCAAAAACTGTCTATTTCAACTAATTTCGTCCATCCGATACGAACTTTGTACTTTGCTATGTAGTTCTACCAGGAGTGTGTTACCATGCAAAAACTGTCTATTTCAACTAATTTTGTCCATCCGATACGAACTTTGTACTTTGCTATGTAGTTCTACCAGGAATGTGTTACCATGCAAAAACTGTCTATTTCAACTAATTTCGTCTATCCGATACGAACTTTGTACTTTGCTATGTAGTTCTACCAGGAATGTGTTACCATGCAAAAACTGTCTATTTCAACTAATTTCGTCTATCCGATACGAACTTTGTACTTTGCTATGTAGTTCTACCAGGAATGTGTTACCATGCAAAAACTGTCTATTTCAACTAATTTCGTCCATCCGATACGAACTTTGTACTTTGCTATGTAGTTCTACCAGGAATAAGTTACCATGCAAAAACTGTCTATTTCAACTAATTTCGTCCATCCGATACGAACTTTGTACTTTGCTATGTAGTTCTACCAGGAATGTGTTACCATGCAAAAACTGTCTATTTCAACTAATTTCGTCCATCCGGTACGAACTTTGTACTTTGCTATGAAGTTCCACCAGGAATGAGTTTTCATGCAAAAACTGTCTATTTCAACTAATTTTGTCCATCCGATACGAACTTTGTACTTTGCTATATAGTTCTACCAGGAATGTGTTACCATGCAAAAACTGTCTATTTCAACTAATTTCGTCCATCCGATACGAACTTTGTACTTTGCTATGTAGTTCTACCAGGAATGTGTTACCATGCAAAAACTGTCTATTTCAACTAATTTCGTCCATCCGATACGAACTTTGTACTTTGCTATGTAGTTCTACCAGGAATAAGTTACCATGCAAAAACTGTCTATTTCAACTAATTTTGTCCATCCGATACGAACTTTGTACTTTGCTATATAGTTCTACCAGGAATGTGTTACCATGCAAAAACTGTCTATTTCAACTAATTTCGTCCATCCGGTACGAACTTTGTACTTTGCTATGAAGTTCCACCAGGAGTGTGTTACCATGCAAAAACTGTCTATTTCAACTAATTTCGTCCATCCGATACGAACTTTGTACTTTGCTATGTAGTTCTACCAGGAATAAGTTACCATGCAAAAACTGTCTATTTCAACTAATTTCGTCCATCCGATACGAACTTTGTACTTTGCTATGTAGTTCTACCAGGAATGTGTTACCATGCAAAAACTGTCTATTTCAACTAATTTCGTCCATCCGGTACGAACTTTGTACTTTGCTATGAAGTTCTACCAGGAATGTGTTACCATGCAAAAACTGTCTATTTCAACTAATTTCGTCTATCCGATACGAACTTTGTACTTTGCTATGTAGTTCTACCAGGAATGTGTTACCATGCAAAAACTGTCTATTTCAACTAATTTCGTCCATCCGATACGAACTTTGTACTTTGCTATGTAGTTCTACCAGGAATAAGTTACCATGCAAAAACTGTCTATTTCAACTAATTTCGTCCATCCGATACGAACTTTGTACTTTGCTATGTAGTTCTACCAGGAATGTGTTACCATGCAAAAACTGTCTATTTCAACTAATTTCGTCCATCCGATACGAACTTTGTACTTTGCTATGTAGTTCTACCAGGAATGTGTTACCATGCAAAAACTGTCTATTTCAACTAATTTCGTCTATCCGATACGAACTTTGTACTTTGCTATGTAGTTCTACCAGGAATGTGTTACCATGCAAAAACTGTCTATTTCAACTAATTTCGTCTATCCGATACGAACTTTGTACTTTGCTATGTAGTTCTACCAGGAATGTGTTACCATGCAAAAACTGTCTATTTCAACTAATTTCGTCCATCCGATACGAACTTTGTACTTTGCTATGTAGTTCTACCAGGAATAAGTTACCATGCAAAAACTGTCTATTTCAACTAATTTCGTCTATCCGATACGAACTTTGTACTTTGCTATGTAGTTCTACCAGGAATAAGTTACCATGCAAAAACTGTCTATTTCAACTAATTTCGTCTATCCGATACGAACTTTGTACTTTGCTATGTAGTTCTACCAGGAATAAGTTACCATGCAAAAACTGTCTATTTCAACTAATTTCGTCCATCCGATACGAACTTTGTACTTTGCTATGTAGTTCTACCAGGAGTGTGTTACCATGCAAAAACTGTCTATTTCAACTAATTTTGTCCATCCGATACGAACTTTGTACTTTGCTATGTAGTTCTACCAGGAATGTGTTACCATGCAAAAACTGTCTATTTCAACTAATTTCGTCTATCCGATACGAACTTTGTACTTTGCTATGTAGTTCTACCAGGAATGTGTTACCATGCAAAAACTGTCTATTTCAACTAATTTCGTCTATCCGATACGAACTTTGTACTTTGCTATGTAGTTCTACCAGGAATGTGTTACCATGCAAAAACTGTCTATTTCAACTAATTTCGTCCATCCGATACGAACTTTGTACTTTGCTATGTAGTTCTACCAGGAATAAGTTACCATGCAAAAACTGTCTATTTCAACTAATTTCGTCCATCCGATACGAACTTTGTACTTTGCTATGTAGTTCTACCAGGAGTGTGTTACCATGCAAAAACTGTCTATTTCAACTAATTTTGTCCATCCGATACGAACTTTGTACTTTGCTATGTAGTTCTACCAGGAATGTGTTACCATGCAAAAACTGTCTATTTCAACTAATTTCGTCTATCCGATACGAACTTTGTACTTTGCTATGTAGTTCTACCAGGAATGTGTTACCATGCAAAAACTGTCTATTTCAACTAATTTCGTCTATCCGATACGAACTTTGTACTTTGCTATGTAGTTCTACCAGGAATGTGTTACCATGCAAAAACTGTCTATTTCAACTAATTTCGTCCATCCGATACGAACTTTGTACTTTGCTATGTAGTTCTACCAGGAATAAGTTACCATGCAAAAACTGTCTATTTCAACTAATTTCGTCCATCCGATACGAACTTTGTACTTTGCTATGTAGTTCTACCAGGAATGTGTTACCATGCAAAAACTGTCTATTTCAACTAATTTCGTCCATCCGGTACGAACTTTGTACTTTGCTATGAAGTTCCACCAGGAGTGTGTTACCATGCAAAAACTGTCTATTTCAACTAATTTTGTCCATCCGATACGAACTTTGTACTTTGCTATGTAGTTCTACCAGGAATGTGTTACCATGCAAAAACTGTCTATTTCAACTAATTTCGTCCATCCGGTACGAACTTTGTACTTTGCTATGTAGTTCTACCAGGAATGTGTTACCATGCAAAAACTGTCTATTTCAACTAATTTCGTCCATCCGGTACGAACTTTGTACTTTGCTATGAAGTTCCACCAGGAGTGTGTTACCATGCAAAAACTGTCTATTTCAACTAATTTCGTCCATCCGATACGAACTTTGTACTTTGCTATGTAGTTCTACCAGGAATGTGTTACCATGCAAAAACTGTCTATTTCAACTAATTTCGTCCATCCGGTACGAACTTTGTACTTTGCTATGAAGTTCCACCAGGAGTGTGTTACCATGCAAAAACTGTCTATTTCAACTAATTTCGTCCATCCGATACGAACTTTGTACTTTGCTATGTAGTTCTACCAGGAATGTGTTACCATGCAAAAACTGTCTATTTCAACTAATTTCGTCCATCCGATACGAACTTTGTACTTTGCTATGTAGTTCTACCAGGAGTGTGTTACCATGCAAAAACTGTCTATTTCAACTAATTTTGTCCATCCGATACGAACTTTGTACTTTGCTATGTAGTTCTACCAGGAATGTGTTACCATGCAAAAACTGTCTATTTCAACTAATTTCGTCTATCCGATACGAACTTTGTACTTTGCTATGTAGTTCTACCAGGAATGTGTTACCATGCAAAAACTGTCTATTTCAACTAATTTCGTCTATCCGATACGAACTTTGTACTTTGCTATGTAGTTCTACCAGGAATGTGTTACCATGCAAAAACTGTCTATTTCAACTAATTTCGTCCATCCGATACGAACTTTGTACTTTGCTATGTAGTTCTACCAGGAATGTGTTACCATGCAAAAACTGTCTATTTCAACTAATTTTGTCCATCCGATACGAACTTTGTACTTTGCTATGTAGTTCTACCAGGAATAAGTTACCATGCAAAAACTGTCTATTTCAACTAATTTCGTCCATCCGATACGAACTTTGTACTTTGCTATGTAGTTCTACCAGGAGTGTGTTACCATGCAAAAACTGTCTATTTCAACTAATTTTGTCCATCCGATACGAACTTTGTACTTTGCTATGTAGTTCTACCAGGAATGTGTTACCATGCAAAAACTGTCTATTTCAACTAATTTCGTCTATCCGATACGAACTTTGTACTTTGCTATGTAGTTCTACCAGGAATAAGTTACCATGCAAAAACTGTCTATTTCAACTAATTTCGTCTATCCGATACGAACTTTGTACTTTGCTATGTAGTTCTACCAGGAATGTGTTACCATGCAAAAACTGTCTATTTCAACTAATTTCGTCCATCCGATACGAACTTTGTACTTTGCTATGTAGTTCTACCAGGAATAAGTTACCATGCAAAAACTGTCTATTTCAACTAATTTCGTCCATCCGATACGAACTTTGTACTTTGCTATGTAGTTCTACCAGGAGTGTGTTACCATGCAAAAACTGTCTATTTCAACTAATTTTGTCCATCCGATACGAACTTTGTACTTTGCTATGTAGTTCTACCAGGAATGTGTTACCATGCAAAAACTGTCTATTTCAACTAATTTCGTCTATCCGATACGAACTTTGTACTTTGCTATGTAGTTCTACCAGGAATAAGTTACCATGCAAAAACTGTCTATTTCAACTAATTTCGTCCATCCGATACGAACTTTGTACTTTGCTATGTAGTTCTACCAGGAGTGTGTTACCATGCAAAAACTGTCTATTTCAACTAATTTTGTCCATCCGATACGAACTTTGTACTTTGCTATGTAGTTCTACCAGGAATGTGTTACCATGCAAAAACTGTCTATTTCAACTAATTTCGTCTATCCGATACGAACTTTGTACTTTGCTATGTAGTTCTACCAGGAATGTGTTACCATGCAAAAACTGTCTATTTCAACTAATTTCGTCTATCCGATACGAACTTTGTACTTTGCTATGTAGTTCTACCAGGAATGTGTTACCATGCAAAAACTGTCTATTTCAACTAATTTCGTCCATCCGATACGAACTTTGTACTTTGCTATGTAGTTCTACCAGGAATAAGTTACCATGCAAAAACTGTCTATTTCAACTAATTTCGTCCATCCGATACGAACTTTGTACTTTGCTATGTAGTTCTACCAGGAATGTGTTACCATGCAAAAACTGTCTATTTCAACTAATTTCGTCCATCCGGTACGAACTTTGTACTTTGCTATGAAGTTCCACCAGGAATGAGTTTTCATGCAAAAACTGTCTATTTCAACTAATTTTGTCCATCCGATACGAACTTTGTACTTTGCTATATAGTTCTACCAGGAATGTGTTACCATGCAAAAACTGTCTATTTCAACTAATTTCGTCCATCCGATACGAACTTTGTACTTTGCTATGAAGTTCCACCAGGAATGAGTTTTCATGCAAAAACTGTCTATTTCAACTAATTTTGTCCATCCGATACGAACTTTGTACTTTGCTATGTAGTTCTACCAGGAATAAGTTACCATGCAAAAACTGTCTATTTCAACTAATTTCGTCCATCCGATACGAACTTTGTACTTTGCTATGTAGTTCTACCAGGAGTGTGTTACCATGCAAAAACTGTCTATTTCAACTAATTTTGTCCATCCGATACGAACTTTGTACTTTGCTATGTAGTTCTACCAGGAATGTGTTACCATGCAAAAACTGTCTATTTCAACTAATTTCGTCTATCCGATACGAACTTTGTACTTTGCTATGTAGTTCTACCAGGAATGTGTTACCATGCAAAAACTGTCTATTTCAACTAATTTCGTCTATCCGATACGAACTTTGTACTTTGCTATGTAGTTCTACCAGGAATGTGTTACCATGCAAAAACTGTCTATTTCAACTAATTTCGTCCATCCGATACGAACTTTGTACTTTGCTATGTAGTTCTACCAGGAATAAGTTACCATGCAAAAACTGTCTATTTCAACTAATTTCGTCCATCCGATACGAACTTTGTACTTTGCTATGTAGTTCTACCAGGAATGTGTTACCATGCAAAAACTGTCTATTTCAACTAATTTCGTCCATCCGGTACGAACTTTGTACTTTGCTATGAAGTTCCACCAGGAATGAGTTTTCATGCAAAAACTGTCTATTTCAACTAATTTTGTCCATCCGATACGAACTTTGTACTTTGCTATATAGTTCTACCAGGAATGTGTTACCATGCAAAAACTGTCTATTTCAACTAATTTCGTCCATCCGATACGAACTTTGTACTTTGCTATGAAGTTCCACCAGGAATGAGTTTTCATGCAAAAACTGTCTATTTCAACTAATTTTGTCCATCCGATACGAACTTTGTACTTTGCTATGTAGTTCTACCAGGAGTGTGTTACCATGCAAAAACTGTCTATTTCAACTAATTTCGTCCATCCGATACGAACTTTGTACTTTGCTATGTAGTTCTACCAGGAATAAGTTACCATGCAAAAACTGTCTGTTTCAACTAATTTCGTCCATCCGATACGAACTTTGTACTTTGCTATGAAGTTCCACCAGGAATGAGTTTTCATGCAAAAACTGTCTATTTCAACTAATTTTGTCCATCCGATACGAACTTTGTACTTTGCTATATAGTTCTACCAGGAATGTGTTACCATGCAAAAACTGTCTATTTCAACTAATTTCGTCCATCCGATACGAACTTTGTACTTTGCTATGTAGTTCTACCAGGAGTGTGTTACCATGCAAAAACTGTCTATTTCAACTAATTTTGTCCATCCGATACGAACTTTGTACTTTGCTATGTAGTTCTACCAGGAATGTGTTACCATGCAAAAACTGTCTATTTCAACTAATTTCGTCCATCCGATACGAACTTTGTACTTTGCTATGTAGTTCTACCAGGAATGTGTTACCATGCAAAAACTGTCTATTTCAACTAATTTCGTCTATCCGATACGAACTTTGTACTTTGCTATGTAGTTCTACCAGGAATGTGTTACCATGCAAAAACTGTCTATTTCAACTAATTTCGTCCATCCGATACGAACTTTGTACTTTGCTATGTAGTTCTACCAGGAATAAGTTACCATGCAAAAACTGTCTATTTCAACTAATTTCGTCCATCCGATACGAACTTTGTACTTTGCTATGTAGTTCTACCAGGAATGTGTTACCATGCAAAAACTGTCTATTTCAACTAATTTCGTCCATCCGGTACGAACTTTGTACTTTGCTATGAAGTTCCACCAGGAATGAGTTTTCATGCAAAAACTGTCTATTTCAACTAATTTTGTCCATCCGATACGAACTTTGTACTTTGCTATATAGTTCTACCAGGAATGTGTTACCATGCAAAAACTGTCTATTTCAACTAATTTCGTCCATCCGATACGAACTTTGTACTTTGCTATGAAGTTCCACCAGGAATGAGTTTTCATGCAAAAACTGTCTATTTCAACTAATTTTGTCCATCCGATACGAACTTTGTACTTTGCTATGTAGTTCTACCAGGAATAAGTTACCATGCAAAAACTGTCTATTTCAACTAATTTCGTCCATCCGATACGAACTTTGTACTTTGCTATGTAGTTCTACCAGGAGTGTGTTACCATGCAAAAACTGTCTATTTCAACTAATTTTGTCCATCCGATACGAACTTTGTACTTTGCTATGTAGTTCTACCAGGAATGTGTTACCATGCAAAAACTGTCTATTTCAACTAATTTCGTCTATCCGATACGAACTTTGTACTTTGCTATGTAGTTCTACCAGGAATGTGTTACCATGCAAAAACTGTCTATTTCAACTAATTTCGTCTATCCGATACGAACTTTGTACTTTGCTATGTAGTTCTACCAGGAATGTGTTACCATGCAAAAACTGTCTATTTCAACTAATTTCGTCCATCCGATACGAACTTTGTACTTTGCTATGTAGTTCTACCAGGAATAAGTTACCATGCAAAAACTGTCTATTTCAACTAATTTCGTCCATCCGATACGAACTTTGTACTTTGCTATGTAGTTCTACCAGGAATGTGTTACCATGCAAAAACTGTCTATTTCAACTAATTTCGTCCATCCGGTACGAACTTTGTACTTTGCTATGAAGTTCCACCAGGAATGAGTTTTCATGCAAAAACTGTCTATTTCAACTAATTTTGTCCATCCGATACGAACTTTGTACTTTGCTATATAGTTCTACCAGGAATGTGTTACCATGCAAAAACTGTCTATTTCAACTAATTTCGTCCATCCGATACGAACTTTGTACTTTGCTATGAAGTTCCACCAGGAATGAGTTTTCATGCAAAAACTGTCTATTTCAACTAATTTTGTCCATCCGATACGAACTTTGTACTTTGCTATGTAGTTCTACCAGGAGTGTGTTACCATGCAAAAACTGTCTATTTCAACTAATTTCGTCCATCCGATACGAACTTTGTACTTTGCTATGTAGTTCTACCAGGAATAAGTTACCATGCAAAAACTGTCTGTTTCAACTAATTTCGTCCATCCGATACGAACTTTGTACTTTGCTATGAAGTTCCACCAGGAATGAGTTTTCATGCAAAAACTGTCTATTTCAACTAATTTTGTCCATCCGATACGAACTTTGTACTTTGCTATATAGTTCTACCAGGAATGTGTTACCATGCAAAAACTGTCTATTTCAACTAATTTCGTCCATCCGATACGAACTTGGTACTTTGCTATGTAGTTCTACCAGGAATGTGTTACCATGCAAAAACTGTCTATTTCAACTAATTTCGTCCATCCGATACGAACTTTGTACTTTGCTATGTAGTTCTACCAGGAATGTGTTACCATGCAAAAACTGTCTATTTCAACTAATTTCGTCCATCCGATACGAACTTAGTACTTTGCTATGTAGTTATACCAGGAGTGTGTTACCATGCAAAAACTGTCTATTTCAACTAATTTCGTCCATCCGATACGAACTTTGTACTTTGCTATGAAGTTCCACCAGGAATGAGTTTTCATGCAAAAACTGTCTATTTCAACTAATTTTGTCCATCCGATACGAACTTTGTACTTTGCTATGTAGTTCTACCAGGAGTGTGTTACCATGCAAAAACTGTCTATTTCAACTAATTTCGTCCATCCGATACGAACTTTGTACTTTGCTATGTAGTTCTACCAGGAATAAGTTACCATGCAAAAACTGTCTGTTTCAACTAATTTCGTCCATCCGATACGAACTTTGTACTTTGCTATGAAGTTCCACCAGGAATGAGTTTTCATGCAAAAACTGTCTATTTCAACTAATTTTGTCCATCCGATACGAACTTTGTACTTTGCTATATAGTTCTACCAGGAATGTGTTACCATGCAAAAACTGTCTATTTCAACTAATTTCGTCCATCCGATACGAACTTGGTACTTTGCTATGTAGTTCTACCAGGAATGTGTTACCATGCAAAAACTGTCTATTTCAACTAATTTCGTCCATCCGATACGAACTTTGTACTTTGCTATGTAGTTCTACCAGGAATGTGTTACCATGCAAAAACTGTCTATTTCAACTAATTTCGTCCATCCGATACGAACTTAGTACTTTGCTATGTAGTTATACCAGGAGTGTGTTACCATGCAAAAACTGTCTATTTCAACTTAATTCGTCCATCCGATACGAACTTGGTACTTTGCTATGTAGTTCTACCAGGAGTGTGTTACCATGCAAAAACTGTCTATTTCAACTTATTTCGTCCATCCGATACGAACTCTGTACTTTGCTATGTAGTTCTACCAGGAATGTGTTACCATGCAAAAACTGTCTATTTCAACTAATTTTGTCCATCCGATACGAACTTGGTACTTTGCTATGTAGTTCTACCAGGAATGTGTTACCATGCAAAAACTGTCTATTTCAACTAATTTCGTCCATCCGATACGAACTTTGTACTTTGCTATGTAGTTCTACCAGGAATGTGTTACCATGCAAAAACTGTCTATTTCAACTTATTTCGTCCATCCGATACGAACTTGGTACTTTGCTATGTAGTTCTACCAGGAATGTGTTACCATGCAAAAACTGTCTATTTCAACTAATTTCGTCCATCCGATACGAACTTTGTACTTTGCTATGTAGTTCTACCAGGAGTGTGTTACCATGCAAAAACTGTCTATTTCAACTTATTTCGTCCATCCGATACGAACTCTGTACTTTGCTATGTAGTTCTACCAGGAATGTGTTACCATGCAAAAACTGTCTATTTCAACTAATTTTGTCCATCCGATACGAACTTAGTACTTTGCTATGTAGTTCTACCAGGAATGTGTTACCATGCAAAAACTGTCTATTTCAACTAATTTCGTCCATCCGATACGAACTTGGTACTTTGCTATGTAGTTCTACCAGGAGTGTGTTACCATGCAAAAACTGTCTATTTCAACTAATTTCGTCCATCCGATACGAACTTGGTACTTTGCTATGTAGTTCTACCAGGAATGTGTTACCATGCAAAAACTGTCTATTTCAACTAAATTCGTCCATCCGATACGAACTTTGTACTTTGCTATGTAGTTCTACCAGGAATGTGTTACCATGCAAAAACTGTCTATTTCAACTTATTTCGTCCATCCGATACGAACTTGGTACTTTGCTATGTAGTTCTACCAGGAATGTGTTACCATGCAAAAACTGTCTATTTCAACTAATTTCGTCCATCCGATACGAACTTTGTACTTTGCTATGTAGTTCTACCAGGAGTGTGTTACCATGCAAAAACTGTCTATTTCAACTAATTTCGTCCATCCGATACGAACTTTGTACTTTGCTATGTAGTTCTACCAGGAATAAGTTACCATGCAAAAACTGTCTGTTTCAACTAATTTCGTCCATCCGATACGAACTTTGTACTTTGCTATGAAGTTCCACCAGGAATGAGTTTTCATGCAAAAACTGTCTATTTCAACTAATTTTGTCCATCCGATACGAACTTTGTACTTTGCTATATAGTTCTACCAGGAATGTGTTACCATGCAAAAACTGTCTATTTCAACTAATTTCGTCCATCCGATACGAACTTGGTACTTTGCTATGTAGTTCTACCAGGAATGTGTTACCATGCAAAAACTGTCTATTTCAACTAATTTCGTCCATCCGATACGAACTTTGTACTTTGCTATGTAGTTCTACCAGGAATGTGTTACCATGCAAAAACTGTCTATTTCAACTAATTTCGTCCATCCGATACGAACTTAGTACTTTGCTATGTAGTTATACCAGGAGTGTGTTACCATGCAAAAACTGTCTATTTCAACTAATTTCGTCCATCCGATACGAACTTTGTACTTTGCTATGAAGTTCCACCAGGAATGAGTTTTCATGCAAAAACTGTCTATTTCAACTAATTTTGTCCATCCGATACGAACTTTGTACTTTGCTATGTAGTTCTACCAGGAGTGTGTTACCATGCAAAAACTGTCTATTTCAACTAATTTCGTCCATCCGATACGAACTTTGTACTTTGCTATGTAGTTCTACCAGGAATAAGTTACCATGCAAAAACTGTCTGTTTCAACTAATTTCGTCCATCCGATACGAACTTTGTACTTTGCTATGAAGTTCCACCAGGAATGAGTTTTCATGCAAAAACTGTCTATTTCAACTAATTTTGTCCATCCGATACGAACTTTGTACTTTGCTATATAGTTCTACCAGGAATGTGTTACCATGCAAAAACTGTCTATTTCAACTAATTTCGTCCATCCGATACGAACTTGGTACTTTGCTATGTAGTTCTACCAGGAATGTGTTACCATGCAAAAACTGTCTATTTCAACTAATTTCGTCCATCCGATACGAACTTTGTACTTTGCTATGTAGTTCTACCAGGAATGTGTTACCATGCAAAAACTGTCTATTTCAACTAATTTCGTCCATCCGATACGAACTTAGTACTTTGCTATGTAGTTATACCAGGAGTGTGTTACCATGCAAAAACTGTCTATTTCAACTTAATTCGTCCATCCGATACGAACTTGGTACTTTGCTATGTAGTTCTACCAGGAGTGTGTTACCATGCAAAAACTGTCTATTTCAACTTATTTCGTCCATCCGATACGAACTCTGTACTTTGCTATGTAGTTCTACCAGGAATGTGTTACCATGCAAAAACTGTCTATTTCAACTAATTTTGTCCATCCGATACGAACTTGGTACTTTGCTATGTAGTTCTACCAGGAATGTGTTACCATGCAAAAACTGTCTATTTCAACTAATTTCGTCCATCCGATACGAACTTTGTACTTTGCTATGTAGTTCTACCAGGAATGTGTTACCATGCAAAAACTGTCTATTTCAACTTATTTCGTCCATCCGATACGAACTTGGTACTTTGCTATGTAGTTCTACCAGGAATGTGTTACCATGCAAAAACTGTCTATTTCAACTAATTTCGTCCATCCGATACGAACTTTGTACTTTGCTATGTAGTTCTACCAGGAGTGTGTTACCATGCAAAAACTGTCTATTTCAACTTATTTCGTCCATCCGATACGAACTCTGTACTTTGCTATGTAGTTCTACCAGGAATGTGTTACCATGCAAAAACTGTCTATTTCAACTAATTTTGTCCATCCGATACGAACTTAGTACTTTGCTATGTAGTTCTACCAGGAATGTGTTACCATGCAAAAACTGTCTATTTCAACTAATTTCGTCCATCCGATACGAACTTGGTACTTTGCTATGTAGTTCTACCAGGAGTGTGTTACCATGCAAAAACTGTCTATTTCAACTAATTTCGTCCATCCGATACGAACTTGGTACTTTGCTATGTAGTTCTACCAGGAATGTGTTACCATGCAAAAACTGTCTATTTCAACTAAATTCGTCCATCCGATACGAACTTTGTACTTTGCTATGTAGTTCTACCAGGAATGTGTTACCATGCAAAAACTGTCTATTTCAACTTATTTCGTCCATCCGATACGAACTTGGTACTTTGCTATGTAGTTCTACCAGGAATGTGTTACCATGCAAAAACTGTCTATTTCAACTAATTTCGTCCATCCGATACGAACTTTGTACTTTGCTATGTAGTTCTACCAGGAGTGTGTTACCATGCAAAAACTGTCTATTTCAACTTATTTCGTCCATCCGATACGAACTCTGTACTTTGCTATGTAGTTCTACCAGGAGTGTGTTACCATGCAAAAACTGTCTATTTCAACTAATTTTGTCCATCCGATACGAACTTAGTACTTTGCTATGTAGTTCTACCAGGAATGTGTTACCATGCAAAAACTGTCTATTTCAACTTATTTCGTCCATCCGATACGAACTTGGTACTTTGCTATGTAGTTCTACCAGGAGTGTGTTACCATGCAAAAACTGTTTATTTCAACTTAATTCGTCCATCCGATACGAACTTTGTACTTTGCTATGTAGTTCTACCAGGAGTGTGTTACCATGCAAAAACTGTTTATTTCAACTTAATTCGTCCATCCGATACGAACTCTGTACTTTGCTATGTAGTTCTACCAGGAGTGTGTTACCATGCAAAAACTGTCTATTTCAACTAATTTCGTCCATCCGATACGAACTTTGTACTTTGCTATGTAGTTCTACCAGGAGTGTGTTACCATGCAAAAACTGTCTATTTCAACTTATTTCGTCCATCCGATACGAACTCTGTACTTTGCTATGTAGTTCTACCAGGAGTGTGTTACCATGCAAAAACTGTCTATTTCAACTAATTTCGTCCATCCGATACGAACTTGGTACTTTGCTATGTAGTTCTACCAGGAGTGTGTTACCATGCAAAAACTGTCTATTTCAACTTATTTCGTCCATCCGATACGAACTTGGTACTTTGCTATGTAGTTCTACCAGGAATGTGTTACCATGCAAAAACTGTCTATTTCAACTAATTTCGTCCATCCGATACGAATTTTGTACTTTGCTATGAAGTTCCACCAGGAATGAGTTTTCATGCAAAAACTGTCTATTTCAACTTAATTCGTCCATCCGATACGAACTTTGTACTTTGCTATGTAGTTCTACCAGGAGTGTGTTACCATGCAAAAACTGTCTATTTCAACTAATTTCGTCCATCCGATACGAACTTTGTACTTTGCTATGTAGTTCTACCAGGAATGTGTTACCATGCAAAAACTGTCTATTTCAACTAATTTCGTCCATCCGATACGAACTTTGTACTTTGCTATGTAGTTCTACCAGGAATGTGTTACCATGCAAAAACTGTCTATTTCAACTAATTTTGTCCATCCGATACGAACTTTGTACTTTGCTATATAGTTCTACCAGGAATGTGTTACCATGCAAAAACTGTCTATTTCAACTAATTTTGTCCATCCGATACGAACTTAGTACTTTGCTATGTAGTTCTACCAGGAATGAGTTACCATGCAAAAACTGTCTATTTCAACTAATTTCGTCCATCCGATACGAACTTTGTACTTTGCTATGTAGTTCTACCAGGAATGTGTTACCATGCAAAAACTGTCTATTTCAACTAATTTTGTCCATCCGATACGAACTTTGTACTTTGCTATGTAGTTCTACCAGGAATGTGTTACCATGCAAAAACTGTCTATTTCAACTAATTTTGTCCATCCGATACGAACTTAGTACTTTGCTATGTAGTTCTACCAGGAATGAGTTACCATGCAAAAACTGTCTATTTCAACTAATTTCGTCCATCCGATACGAACTTTGTACTTTGCTAAATAGTTCTACCAGGAATGTGTTACCATGCAAAAACTGTCTATTTCAACTAATTTTGTCCATCCGATACGAACTTTGTACTTTGCTATGTAGTTCTACCAGGAATGTGTTACCATGCAAAAACTGTCTATTTCAACTAATTTCGTCCATCCGATACGAACTTTGTACTTTGCTATGTAGTTCTACCAGGAATGTGTTACCATGCAAAAACTGTCTATTTCAACTAATTTCGTCCATCCGATACGAACTTTGTACTTTGCTATGTAGTTCTACCAGGAATGTGTTACCATGCAAAAACTGTCTATTTCAACTTATTTCGTCCATCCGATACGAACTTGGTACTTTGCTATGTAGTTCTACCAGGAATGTGTTACCATGCAAAAACTGTCTATTTCAACTAATTTTGTCCATCCGATACGAACTTTGTACTTTGCTATGTAGTTCTACCAGGAATGTGTTACCATGCAAAAACTGTCTATTTCAACTAATTTCGTCCATCCGATACGAACTTTGTACTTTGCTATGTAGTTCTACCAGGAATAAGTTACCATGCAAAAACTGTCTATTTCAACTAATTTCGTCCATCCTAAACGAACTTTGTACTTTGCTATGTAGTTCTACCAGGAATGTGTTACCATGCAAAAACTGTCTATTTCAACTAATTTTGTCCATCCGATACGAACTTTGTACTTTGCTATGTAGTTCTACCAGGAATGTGTTACCATGCAAAAACTGTCTATTTCAACTAATTTCGTCCATCCGATACGAACTTTGTACTTTGCTATGTAGTTCTACCAGGAATGTGTTACCATGCAAAAACTGTCTGTTTCAACTAATTTCGTCCATCCGATACGAACTTTGTACTTTGCTATGAAGTTCCACCAGGAATGAGTTTTCATGCAAAAACTGTCTATTTCAACTAATTTCGTCCATCCGATACTAACTTTGTACTTTGCTTTGTAGTTCTACCAGGAATGAGTTACCATGCAAAAACTGTCTATTTCAACTAATTTTGTCCATCCGATACTAACTTTGTACTTTGCTTTGTAGTTCTACCAGGAATGAGTTACTATGCAAAAACTGTCTATTTCAACTAATTTCGTCCATCCGATACGAACTTTGTACTTTGCTATGTAGTTCTACCAGGAATGTGTTACCATGCAAAAACTGTCTATTTCAACTAATTTCGTCCATCCGATACGAACTTTGTACTTTGCTATGTAGTTCTACCAGGAATGTGTTACCATGCAAAAACTGTCTATTTCAACTAATTTCGTCCATCCGATACGAACTTTGTACTTTGCTATGTAGTTCTACCAGGAATGTGTTACCATGCAAAAACTGTCTATTTCAACTAATTTCGTCCATCCGATACGAACTTTGTACTTTGCTATGTAGTTCTACCAGGAATGTGTTACCATGCAAAAACTGTCTATTTCAACTAATTTCGTCCATCCGATACGAACTTTGTACTTTGCTATGTAGTTCTACCAGGAATGTGTTACCATGCAAAAACTGTCTATTTCAACTAATTTCGTCCATCCGATACGAACTTTGTACTTTGCTATGTAGTTCTACCAGGAATGTGTTACCATGCAAAAACTGTCTATTTCAACTAATTTCGTCCATCCGATACTAACTTTGTACTTTGCTTTGTAGTTCTACCAGGAATGAGTTACCATGCAAAAACTGTCTATTTCAACTAATTTTGTCCATCCGATACGAACTTTGTACTTTGCTATGTAGTTCTACCAGGAATGTGTTACCATGCAAAAACTGTCTATTTCAACTAATTTCGTCCATCCGATACGAACTTTGTACTTTGCTATGTAGTTCTACCAGGAATGTGTTACCATGCAAAAACTGTCTATTTCAACTTATTTCGTCCATCCGATACGAACTTTGTACTTTGCTATGTAGTTCTACCAGGAATGTGTTACCATGCAAAAACTGTCTATTTCAACTAATTTCGTCCATCCGATACGAACTTTGTACTTTGCTATGTAGTTCTACCAGGAATGAGTTACCATGCAAAAACTGTCTATTTCAACTAATTTTGTCCATCCGATACTAACTTTGTACTTTGCTTTGTAGTTCTACCAGGAATGTGTTACCATGCAAAAACTGTCTATTTCAACTAATTTCGTCCATCCGATACGAACTTTGTACTTTGCTATGTAGTTCTACCAGGAATGTGTTACCATGCAAAAACTGTCTATTTCAACTAATTTTGTCCATCCGATACGAACTTTGTACTTTGCTATGTAGTTCTACCAGGAATGTGTTACCATGCAAAAACTGTCTATTTCAACTAATTTCGTCCATCCGATACGAACTTTGTACTTTGCTATGTAGTTCTACCAGGAATGTGTTACCATGCAAAAACTGTCTATTTCAACTAATTTCGTCCATCCGATACGAACTTTGTACTTTGCTATGTAGTTCTACCAGGAATGTGTTACCATGCAAAAACTGTCTATTTCAACTTATTTCGTCCATCCGATACGAACTTTGTACTTTGCTATGTAGTTCTACCAGGAATGAGTTACCATGCAAAAACTGTCTATTTCAACTAATTTTGTCCATCCGATACTAACTTTGTACTTTGCTTTGTAGTTCTACCAGGAATGTGTTACCATGCAAAAACTGTCTATTTCAACTTATTTCGTCCATCCGATACGAACTTTGTACTTTGCTATGTAGTTCTACCAGGAATGTGTTACCATGCAAAAACTGTCTATTTCAACTAAATTCGTCCATCCGATACGAACTTTGTACTTTGCTATGTAGTTCTACCAGGAATGTGTTACCATGCAAAAACTGTCTATTTCAACTAATTTCGTCCATCCGATACGAACTTTGTACTTTGCTATGTAGTTCTACCAGGAATGTGTTACCATGCAAAAACTGTCTATTTCAACTAATTTCGTCCATCCGATACGAACTTTGTACTTTGCTATGTAGTTCTACCAGGAATATGTTACCATGCAAAAACTGTCTATTTCAACTAAATTCGTCCATCCGATACGAACTTTGTACTTTGCTATGTAGTTCTACCAGGAATGTGTTACCATGCAAAAACTGTCTATTTCAACTAATTTCGTCCATCCGATACGAACTTT
Organism: Anopheles moucheti; assembly: GCF_943734755.1. Classification (NCBI taxonomy): domain Eukaryota; kingdom Metazoa; phylum Arthropoda; class Insecta; order Diptera; family Culicidae; genus Anopheles; species Anopheles moucheti. The sequence goes on from NW_026453699.1 coordinate 156,214, forward strand.
GTACTTTGCTATGTAGTTCTACCAGGAGTGTGTTACCATGCAAAAACTGTCTATTTCAACTAATTTTGTCCATCCGATACGAACTTTGTACTTTGCTATGTAGTTCTACCAGGAATGTGTTACCATGCAAAAACTGTCTATTTCAACTAATTTCGTCCATCCGATACGAACTTTGTACTTTGCTATGTAGTTCTACCAGGAATGTGTTACCATGCAAAAACTGTCTATTTCAACTAATTTCGTCCATCCGATACGAACTTTGTACTTTGCTATGTAGTTCTACCAGGAATGTGTTACCATGCAAAAACTGTCTATTTCAACTAAATTCGTCCATCCGATACGAACTTTGTACTTTGCTATGTAGTTCTACCAGGAATGTGTTACCATGCAAAAACTGTCTATTTCAACTAATTTCGTCCATCCAATACGAACTTTGTACTTTGCTATGTAGTTCTACCAGGAATGTGTTACCATGCAAAAACTGTCTATTTCAACTAAATTCGTCCATCCGATACGAACTTTGTACTTTGCTATGTAGTTCTACCAGGAATGTGTTACCATGCAAAAACTGTCTATTTCAACTAAATTCGTCCATCCGATACGAACTTTGTACTTTGCTATGTAGTTCTACCAGGAATGTGTTACCATGCAAAAACTGTCTATTTCAACTAATTTTGTCCATCCGATACGAACTTTGTACTTTGCTATGTAGTTCTACGAGGAATGTGTTACCATGCAAAAACTGTCTATTTCAACTAATTTCGTCCATCCGATACGAACTTGGTACTTTGCTATGTAGTTCTACCAGGAATGTGTTACCATGCAAAAACTGTCTATTTCAACTAATTTCGTCCATCCGATACGAACTTTGTACTTTGCTATGTAGTTCTACCAGGAGTGTGTTACCATGCAAAAACTGTCTATTTCAACTAATTTTGTCCATCCGATACGAACTTTGTACTTTGCTATGTAGTTCTACCAGGAATGTGTTACCATGCAAAAACTGTCTATTTCAACTAAATTCGTCCATCCGATACGAACTTTGTACTTTGCTATGTAGTTCTACCAGGAATGTGTTACCATGCAAAAACTGTCTATTTCAACTAATTTTGTCCATCCGATACGAACTTTGTACTTTGCTATGTAGTTCTACGAGGAATGTGTTACCATGCAAAAACTGTCTATTTCAACTAATTTCGTCCATCCGATACGAACTTGGTACTTTGCTATGTAGTTCTACCAGGAATGTGTTACCATGCAAAAACTGTCTATTTCAACTAATTTCGTCCATCCGATACGAACTTTGTACTTTGCTATGTAGTTCTACCAGGAGTGTGTTACCATGCAAAAACTGTCTATTTCAACTAATTTTGTCCATCCGATACGAACTTTGTACTTTGCTATGTAGTTCTACCAGGAATGTGTTACCATGCAAAAACTGTCTATTTCAACTAATTTCGTCCATCCGATACGAACTTTGTACTTTGCTATGTAGTTCTACCAGGAATGTGTTACCATGCAAAAACTGTCTATTTCAACTAAATTCGTCCATCCGATACGAACTTTGTACTTTGCTATGTAGTTCTACCAGGAATGTGTTACCATGCAAAAACTGTCTATTTCAACTAATTTTGTCCATCCGATACGAACTTTGTACTTTGCTATGTAGTTCTACGAGGAATGTGTTACCATGCAAAAACTGTCTATTTCAACTAAATTCGTCCATCCGATACGAACTTTGTACTTTGCTATGTAGTTCTACCAGGAATATGTTACCATGCAAAAACTGTCTATTTCAACTAATTTCGTCCATCCGATACGAACTTTGTACTTTGCTATGTAGTTCTACCAGGAGTGAGTTACCATGCAAAAACTGTCTATTTCAACTAAATTCGTCCATCCGATACGAACTTTGTACTTTGCTATGTAGTTCTACCAGGAATGAGTTACCATGCAAAAACTGTCTATTTCAACTAATTTCGTCCATCCGATACGAACTTTGTACTTTGCTATGTAGTTCTACCAGGAATGAGTTTTCATGCAAAAACTGTCTATTTCAACTAATTTTGTCCATCCGATATAAACTTTGTACTTTGCTATGTAGTTCTACCAGGAATGTGTTACCATGCAAAAACTGTCTATTTCAACTAATTTCGTCCATCCGATACGAACTTTGTACTTTGCTATGTAGTTCTACCAGGAATGAGTTACCATGCAAAAACTGTCTATTTCAACTAATTTCGTCCATCCGATACGAACTTTGTACTTTGCTATGTAGTTCTACCAGGAATGAGTTTTCATGCAAAAACTGTCTATTTCAACTAATTTTGTCCATCCGATACGAACTTTGTACTTTGCTATGTAGTTCTACCAGGAATGTGTTACCATGCAAAAACTGTCTATTTCAACTAATTTCGTCCATCCGATACGAACTTTGTACTTTGCTATGTAGTTCTACCAGGAATGTGTTACCATGCAAAAACTGTCTATTTCAACTAATTTCGTCCATCCGATACGAACTTTGTACTTTGCTATGACGTTCCACCAGGAATGTGTTACCATGCATAAACTGTCTATTTCAACTAATTTCGTCCATCCGATACGAACTTTGTACTTTGCTATGTAGTTCTACCAGGAATGTGTTACCATGCAAAAACTGTCTATTTCAACTAAATTCGTCCATCCGATACGAACTTTGTACTTTGCTATGCAGTTCTACCAGGAATGTGTTACCATGCAAAAACTGTCTATTTCAACTAAATTCGTCCATCCGATACGAACTTTGTACTTTGCTATGTAGTTCTACCAGGAATGTGTTACCATGCAAAAACTGTCTATTTCAACTAATTTCGTCCATCCGATACGAACTTTTTACTTTGCTATGTAGTTCTACCAGGAGTGTGTTACCATGCAAAAATTGTCTATTTCAACTAATTTCGTCCATCCGATACGAACTTTGTACTTTGCTATGTAGTTCTACCAGGAATGTGTTACCATGCAAAAACTGTCTATTTCAACTAATTTCGTCCATCCGATACGAACTTTGTACTTTGCTATGTAGTTCTACCAGGAGTGTGTTACCATGCAAAAATTGTCTATTTCAACTAATTTCGTCCATCCGATACGAACTTTGTACTTTGCTATGTAGTTCTACCAGGAATGTGTTACCATGCAAAAACTGTCTATTTCAACTAATTTCGTCCATCCGATACGAACTTTGTATTTTGCTATGTAGTTCTACCAGGAATGTGTTACCATGCAAAAACTGTCTATTTCAACTAATTTCGTCCATCCGATACGAACTTTGTACTTTGCAATGTAGTTCTACCAGGAATGTGTTACCATGCAAAAACTGTCTATTTCAACTAATTTCGTCCATCCGATACGAACTTTGTACTTTGCTATGTAGTTCTACCAGGAATGTGTTACCATGCATAAACTGTCTATTTCAACTAATTTCGTCCATCCGATACGAACTTTCTACTTTGCTATGTAGTTCTACCAGGAATGTGTTACTATGCAAAAATTGTCTATTTCAACTAATTTCGTCCATCCGATACGAACTTTGTACTTTGCTATGTAGTTCTACCAGGAATGTGTTACTATGCAAAAACTGTCTATTTCAACTAATTTCGTCCATCCGATACGAACTTTTTACTTTGCTATGTAGTTCTACCAGGAATGTGTTACTATGCAAAAACTGTCTATTTCAACTAATTTCGTCCATCCGATACGAACTTTGTATTTTGCTATGTAGTTCTACCAGGAGTGTGTTACCATGCAAAAACTGTCTATTTCAACTAATTTTGTCCATCCGATACGAACTTTGTATTTTGCTATGTAGTTCTACCAGGAATGTGTTACCATGCAAAAACTGTCTATTTCAACTAATTTCGTCCATCCGATACGAACTTTGTACTTTGCTATGTAGTTCTACCAGGAATGTGTTACTATGCAAAAACTGTCTATTTCAACTAATTTCGTCCATCCGATACGAACTTTGTATTTTGCTATGTAGTTCTACCAGGAGTGTGTTACCATGCAAAAACTGTCTATTTCAACTAATTTTGTCCATCCGATACGAACTTTGTATTTTGCTATGTAGTTCTACCAGGAATGTGTTACCATGCAAAAACTGTCTATTTCAACTAATTTCGTCCATCCGATACGAACTTTGTACTTTGCTATGTAGTTATACCAGGAATGTGTTACCATGCAAAAACTGTCTATTTCAACTAATTTTGTCCATCCGATACGAACTTTGTATTTTGCTATGTAGTTCTACCAGGAATGTGTTAACATGCACAAACTGTCTATTTCAACTAATTTCGTCCATCCGATACGAACTTTTTACTTTGCTATGTAGTTCTACCAGGAATGTGTTACCATGCAAAAATTGTCTATTTCAACTAATTTCGTCCATCCGATACGAACTTTGTACTTTGCTATGTGGTTATACCGGGAATGTGTTACCATGCAAAAACTGTCTATTTCAACTAATTTTGTCCATCCGATACGAACTTTGTATTTTGCTATGTAGTTCTACCAGGAATGTGTTACCATGCATAAACTGTCTATTTCAACTAATTTCGTCCATCCGATACGAACTTTGTACTTTGCTATGTAGTTCTACCAGGAATGTGTTACTATGCAAAAACTGTCTATTTCAACTAATTTCGTCCATCCGATACGAACTTTGTACTTTGCTATGTAGTTCTACCAGGAATGTGTTACCATGCAAAAACTGTCTATTTCAACTAATTTCGTCCATCTGATACGAAATTTGTATTTTGCTATGTAGTTCTACCAGGAGTGTGTTACCATGCAAAAACTGTCTATTTCAACTAATTTTGTCCATCCGATACGAACTTTGTATTTTGCTATGTAGTTCTACCAGGAATGTGTTACCATGCAAAAACTGTCTATTTCAACTAATTTTGTCCATCCGATACGAACTTTGTATTTTGCTATGTAGTTCTACCAGGAATGTGTTACCATGCAAAAACTGTCTATTTCAACTAATTTCGTCCATCCGATACGAACTTTGTACTTTGCTATGTAGTTCTACCAGGAATGTGTTACCATGCAAAAACTGTCTATTTCAACTAATTTTGTCCATCCGATACGAACTTTGTATTTTGCTATGTAGTTCTACCAGGAGTGTGTTACCATGCAAAAATTGTCTATTTCAACTAATTTCGTCCATCCGATACGAACTTTGTACTTTGCTATGTAGTTCTACCAGGAATGTGTTACCATGCAAAAACTGTCTATTTCAACTAAATTCGTCCATCCGATACGAACTTTGTACTTTGCTATGCAGTTCTACCAGGAATGTGTTACCATGCAAAAACTGTCTATTTCAACTAAATTCGTCCATCCGATACGAACTTTGTACTTTGCTATGTAGTTCTACCAGGAATGTGTTACCATGCAAAAACTGTCTATTTCAACTAAATTCGTCCATCCGATACGAACTTTGTACTTTGCTATGTAGTTCTACCAGGAATGTGTTACCATGCAAAAACTGTCTATTTCAACTAATTTCGTCCATCCGATACGAACTTTTTACTTTGCTATGTAGTTCTACCAGGAATGTGTTACCATGCAAAAACTGTCTATTTCAACTAATTTTGTCCATCCGAAACGAACTTTGTACTTTGCTATGTAGTTCTACCAGGAATGTGTTACCATGCAAAAACTGTCTATTTCAACTAAATTCGTCCATCCGATACGAACTTTGTACTTTGCTATGTAGTTCTACCAGGAATGTGTTACCATGCAAAAACTGTCTATTTCAACTAATTTCGTCCATCCGATACGAACTTTTTACTTTGCTATGTAGTTCTACCAGGAATGTGTTACCATGCAAAAACTGTCTATTTCAACTAATTTTGTCCATCCGAAACGAACTTTTAACTTTGCTATGTAGTTCTACCAGGAATGTGTTACCATGCAAAAACTGTCTATTTCAACTAATTTCGTCCATCCGATACGAACTTTGTATTTTGCTATGTAGTTCTACCAGGAATGTGTTACCATGCAAAAACTGTCTATTTCAACTAATTTCGTCCATCCGATACGAACTTTTTACTTTGCTATGTAGTTCTACCAGGAATGTGTTACCATGCAAAAACTGTCTATTTCAACTAATTTTGTCCATCCGAAACGAACTTTGTACTTTGCTATGTAGTTCTACCAGGAATGTGTTACCATGCAAAAACTGTCTATTTCAACTAATTTTGTCAATCCGATACGAACTTTGTATTTTGCTATGTAGTTCTACCAGGAATGTGTTACCATGCAAAAACTGTCTATTTCAATTTAATTCATCCATCCGATACGAACTTTGTACTTTGCTATGTAGTTCTACCAGGAATGTGTTACCATGCAAAAACTGTCTATTTCAACTAATTTCGTCCATCCGATACGAACTTTTTACTTTGCTATGTAGTTCTACCAGGAATGTGTTACCATGCAAAAACTGTCTATTTCAACTAATTTTGTCCATCCGAAACGAACTTTGTACTTTGCTATGTAGTTCTACCAGGAATGTGTTACCATGCAAAAACTGTCTATTTCAACTAAATTCGTCCATCCGATACGAACTTTGTACTTTGCTATGCAGTTCTACCAGGAATGTGTTACCATGCAAAAACTGTCTATTTCAACTAAATTCGTCCATCCGATACGAACTTTGTACTTTGCTATGTAGTTCTACCAGGAATGTGTTACCATTCAAAAACTGTCTATTTCAACTAATTTCGTCCATCCGATACGAACTTTTTACTTTGCTATGTAGTTCTACCAGGAATGTGTTACCATGCAAAAACTGTCTATTTCAACTAATTTTGTCCATCCGAAACGAACTTTGTACTTTGCTATGTAGTTCTACCAGGAATGTGTTACCATGCAAAAACTGTCTATTTCAACTAAATTCGTCCATCCGATACGAACTTTGTACTTTGCTATGTAGTTCTACCAGGAATGTGTTACCATGCAAAAACTGTCTATTTCAACTAATTTCGTCCATCCGATACGAACTTTGTATTTTGCTATGTAGTTCTACCAGGAATGTGTTACCATGCAAAAACTGTCTATTTCAACTAATTTTGTCCATCCGATACGAACTTTGTATTTTGCTATGTAGTTCTACCAGGAATGTGTTAACATGCACAAACTGTCTATTTCAACTAATTTCGTCCATCCGATACGAACTTTTTACTTTGCTATGTAGTTCTACCAGGAATGTGTTACCATGCAAAAATTGTCTATTTCAACTAATTTCGTCCATCCGATACGAACTTTGTACTTTGCTATGTGGTTATACCGGGAATGTGTTACCATGCAAAAACTGTCTATTTCAACTAATTTTGTCCATCCGATACGAACTTTGTATTTTGCTATGTAGTTCTACCAGGAATGTGTTACCATGCAAAAACTGTCTATTTCAACTAAATTCGTCCATCCGATACGAACTTTGTACTTTGCTATGTAGTTCTACCAGGAATGTGTTACCATGCAAAAACTGTCTATTTCAACTAATTTCGTCCATCCGATACGAACTTTGTACTTTGCTATGCAGTTCTACCAGGAATGTGTTACCATGCAAAAACTGTCTATTTCAACTAAATTCGTCCATCCGATACGAACTTTGTACTTTGCTATGTAGTTCTACCAGGAATGTGTTACCATGCAAAAACTGTCTATTTCAACTAAATTCGTCCATCCGATACGAACTTTGTACTTTGCTATGTAGTTCTACCAGGAATGTGTTACCATGCAAAAACTGTCTATTTCAACTAATTTCGTCCATCCGATACGAACTTTTTACTTTGCTATGTAGTTCTACCAGGAATGTGTTACCATGCAAAAACTGTCTATTTCAACTAATTTTGTCCATCCGAAACGAACTTTGTACTTTGCTATGTAGTTCTACCAGGAATGTGTTACCATGCAAAAACTGTCTATTTCAACTAAATTCGTCCATCCGATACGAACTTTGTACTTTGCTATGTAGTTCTACCAGGAATGTGTTACCATGCAAAAACTGTCTATTTCAACTAATTTCGTCCATCCGATACGAACTTTTTACTTTGCTATGTAGTTCTACCAGGAATGTGTTACCATGCAAAAACTGTCTATTTCAACTAATTTTGTCCATCCGAAACGAACTTTTAACTTTGCTATGTAGTTCTACCAGGAATGTGTTACCATGCAAAAACTGTCTATTTCAACTAATTTCGTCCATCCGATACGAACTTTGTATTTTGCTATGTAGTTCTACCAGGAATGTGTTACCATGCATAAACTGTCTATTTCAACTAATTTCGTCCATCCGATACGAACTTTGTACTTTGCTATGTAGTTCTACCAGGAATGTGTTACTATGCAAAAACTGTCTATTTCAACTAATTTCGTCCATCCGATACGAACTTTGTACTTTGCTATGTAGTTCTACCAGGAATGTGTTACCATGCAAAAACTGTCTATTTCAACTAATTTTGTCCATCCGAAACGAACTTTGTACTTTGCTATGTAGTTCTACCAGGAATGTGTTACCATGCAAAAACTGTCTATTTCAACTAATTTTGTCCATCCGAAACGAACTTTGTACTTTGCTAT